>NC_048578.1:41974266-42214266 GCF_013265735.2 Oncorhynchus mykiss
ATAGACAGCAGCTAGATCTACTGGTCTACTATTGATTATGACAGACAGATAGATCTTACTGTCTAAATTATATTTATGCAGACCAGCTAGATATACTGTCTCTACTTATATTATGACAGAGCAGCTAGATCTACTGTCGCACTATTATTCTGATAGACATTGCAAATCTACTGTCTCAATTATATTATGCAGACCAGCTAGATCTACTGTCTCTATTATATTATGACAGACCAGTAGATCTTACTGTCTCTATTATATATGACAGACCTGCAAGATCTACTGTCTCAATTATATTATGACACACCAGCTAGATCTACTGTTTATTATTATTAGGCAGACCAGCTAGATCTACTGTTCTAAGATATATATTATGACAGACCAGCTAGATCTACTGTCTCAATTTATTATGACAGACCAGCTAGATCTACTGTCTCTATTATATTATGACAGACCAACTAGAATTACTGTCTCAATTCATTATGACAGACCAGCTAGATCTACTGTCTCTATTATATTATGACAGACCAGCTAGATCTACTGTCTCAATTATATTATGGCAGACCAGCTAGATCTACTGTCTCTATTATATTATGACAGACCAGCTAGATCTACTGTCTCAATTATATTATGACAGACCAGCTAGATATACTGTCTTCAATTATATTATGACAGACCAGCTAGATTACTGTCTCTACTATATTATGACAGACCAGCTACATCTACTGTCTCAAATATATTATGACAGACCAGCTAGATCTACTGTCTTATTATATTATGACCAGACCAGCTAGATCTACTGTCTCTATTATATTATGACAGACCAGCTAGATCTACTGTCTCTATTATATTATGACAGACCAGCTAGATCTACTGCTCAATTATATTATGACAGACCAGCTAGATCTACTGTCTCAATTTTATTATGGCAGACCAATAGATCTACTGTCTCTATTATATTATGACAGACCAGCTAGATCTACTGTCTCTATTATATTATGACAGACCAGCAAATCTACTGTCTCAATTATATTATGGACAGACCAGCTAGATCTACTGTTTCTATATATATGACAGACCAGCTAGATCTACTGTTTTTTTTCCTCTTTTTTTTCTACTCTCTCAATTATATTATGACAGACCAGCTAGATCTACTGTCTCAATTATATTATGACAGACCAGCTAGATCTACTGTCTCTATTATATTATGACAGACCAGCTAGATCTACTGTCTCTATGTAATTATGACAGACCAGCTAGATCTACTGTCTCAATATATTATGACAGACCAGCTAGATCTACTGTCTCTATTTATTATGACAGACCAGCTAGATCTACTGTCTCAATTATATTATGGACAGACCAGCTAGATCTACTGTCTCTATTATATTATGACAGACCAGCTAGATCTACTGTCTCTATTATATTATGACAGACCAGCTAGATCTACTGTCTCTATTATATTATGACAGACCTGCTAGATCTACTGACTCAATTATATTATGGACAGACCAGCTAGATCTACTGCTATTTATATTATGACAGACCAGCTAGATCTACTGTCTCTATTATATTATGACAGACAGCTAGATCTACTGTCTCTATTATATTATGATAGACCAGCTAGATCTACTGTCTCAATTATATTATGACAGACCAGCTAGCTCTACTGCTATTTTATATTATGACAGACCAGCTAGATCTACTGTCTCAATTATATTATGACAGACCAGCTAGATCTACTGTCTCTATTATAATAGACAGAGCAGCTAGATTACTGTCTCTATTATATTATGACAGACCAGCTAGATCTACCTTTATTGATTATGACAGACCAGTAGATCTACTGTCTCTATTATATTATGACAGACCAGCTAGATCTACTGTCTCTATATATTATGGCAGACCAGCTAGATCACTACTGTCTCTATTATATTATGACAGACCAGCTAGATCTACTGTCTCAATTATATTATGACAGACCAGCTAGATCTACTGTCTCTATTATATTATGACAGACCAGCTAGATCTACTGTCTCTATTATATTATGACAGACCAGCTAGATCTTCCTTATCGATATGTATTATGACAGATAGCTAGATCTAAGACCTAAATTATATTATGACAGACCAGCTAGATCTACTGCTATTTATATTATGACAGACCAGCTAGATCTACTTATCTATTGTATTATGACAGACCAGCTAGATCTACTGACTCAATTATATTATGACAGAGCAGCTAGATCTTCGGCTATGTTATATTATGACAGACCAGCTAGATCTACTGTCTCAATTATATTATGGCAGACCAGCTAGATCTACTGTCTCTATTATATTATGACAGAGCAGCTAGATCTACTGTCTCTATTATATTATGACAGACAGCAAATCACTGTCTCAATTATATTATGGCACACCAGCTAGATCTACTGTTTCTATTATAATATGACAGAGCAGTAGATCTACTGTCTCTATTATATTATGACAGACAGCTATATCTACTGTCTCAATTATATTATGGCAGACCAGCTAGATCTACTGTTTCTATTATATTATGACAGACCAGCTAGATCTACTGTCTCAATTATATTATGACAGACCAGCTAGATCTACTGTCTCAATTATATTATGACAGACCAGCTAGATCTACTGTCTCTATTATATTATGACAGACCAGCTAGATCTACTGTCTAAATCATATTATGGCAGACCAGCTAGATCTACTGTCTTATATATTATGACAGACCAGCTAGATCTACTGTCTCAATTATATTATGCACACCAGCTAGATCTACTGTCTCTATTATATATGACAGACAGCTAGATCTACTCTCTCAATTATATTATGACAGACCAGCTAGATCTACTGTCTCAATTATATTATGACAGACCAGCTAGATTTACTGTCTCTACTATATTATGACAGACCAGCTACATCTACTGTCTCAATTATATTATGGCAGACCAGCTAGATCTACTGTTCATTGGTATTATGACATACCAGCTAGATCTACTGTCTCTAATTCAATTGACAGAGCAGCTAGATCTACTGTCTCTATATATTATGACAGACCAGCTAGATCTACTGTCTCAAATATATATGACAGACCAGCTAGATCTACTGTTCTATTATATATGACAGACCAGTAGATCTACTGTCTCTATTATATTATGATAGACATGCATATCTACTGTCTCAATATATTAGCACACCAGCTAGATCTACTGTTTCTATTATAATTATGACAGACCAGGTAGATCTACTGTCTCTATTATATTATGATAGACAGCAATATCTACTGTCTCAATTATATTATGGCACACCAGCTAGATCTACTGTTTCTATTATATTATGGACACACAAGCTAGATCTACTGTCTCAATATATTATGGCAGACCAGCTAGATCTACTGTCTCAATTATGTTATGGCAGACCAGCTAGATCTACTGTCCTATATATTATGACAGACCAGCTAGATCTACTGTCTAAATAATATTATGGCACACCAGCTAGATCTACTGTCTCTATTATATTATGACAGACCAGCTAGATCTACTGTCTCAATCATATTATGGCACACCAGCTAGATCTACTGTCTCTATTATATTATGACAGACCAGCTACATCTACTCTCTCAATTATATTATGACAGACCAGCTAGATCTACTGTCTCTATTATGTTATGACAGACCAGCTACATTACTGTCTCTACTATATTATGACAGACCAGCTACATCTACAGTCTCAATCATATTATGGCACACCAGCTAGATCTACTGTCTCTGGTATATTATGACAGACCAGCTAGATCTACTGTCTCTATTAATTATGACAGAGCAGCTAGATCTACTGTCTCTATTGTATTATGACAGACCAGCTAGATCTACTGTCTCAATTATATTATGGCAGACCAGCTAGATCTACTGTTCTATTATAATGACAGAGCAGGTAGATCTACTGTCTCTATTATATTATGAAGACATGCAATATCTACTGTCTCAATATATTATGGCACACCAGCTAGATCTACTGTTCTATTATAATATGACAGAGCAGGTAGATCTACTGTCTCTATTATATTATGATAGACATGCAATATCTACTGTCTCAATTATATTATGGCAGACCAGCTAGATCTACTGTTTTATTATATTATGGCACACCAGCTAGATCTACTTCTCAATTATATTATGGCAGACCAGCTAGATCTACTGTCTCATTTATGTTATGACAGACCAGCTAGATCTACTGTCTCTATTATATTATGACAGACCAGCTAGTTCTACTGTCTCTAAATCATATTATGGCACACCAGCTAGATCTACTGTCTCTATTATATTATGACAGACCAGCTAGATCTACTGTCTCAATTATATTATGGCACAGACCAGCTAGATCTACTGTCTCTATTTATTATGACAGACCAGCTACATCTACTCTCTCAATTATATTATGACAGACCAGCTAGATCTACTGTCTCAATTATATTATGACAGACCAGCTAGATTACTGTCTCTACTATATTATGACAGACCAGCTACATCTACAGTCTCAATATATTATGGCACACCAGCTAGATCTACTGTCTCTGGTATATTATGAATACCAGCTAGATCTACTGTCTCTATTAAATTCTGACAGACCAGCTAGATCTACTGTCTCTATTATATTATGACAGACCAGCTAGATCTACTGTCTCAATTATATTATGGCAGACCAGCTAGATCTACTGTCTCAATCATATTATGGCACACCAATTAGATCTACTGTCTCTATTATATTATGACAGACCAGCTAGATCTACTGTCTCTATTATATTATGACAGACATGCATATCTACTGTCTCAATTATATTATGGCAGACCAGCTAGATCTACTGTTTCTATTATATTATGCACACCAGCTAGATCTACTGTCTCAATTATATTATGGCAGACCAGCTAGATCTACTGTCTCAATTATATTATGACAGACCAGCTAGATCTACTGTCTCTATATATTATGACAGACCAGCTAGATCTACTGTCTCTATTATATTATGACAGACCAGCTAGATCTACTGTCTCAATCATATTATGCACACCAGCTAGATCTACTGTCTCTATTATATTATGACAGACCAGCTAGATCTACTGTCTCAATATGTTATGGCACACCAGCTAGATCTACTGTCTCTATTATATTATGACAGACCAGCTAGATCTACTGTCTCTATTATATTATGACAGACCAGCTAGATCTACTGTCTCTATTATATAATGACAGACCAGCTAGATCTAATGACTCAATTATATTATGACAGAGCAGCTAGATCTTCTGCTATTTATATTATGACAGACCAGCTAGATCTACTGTCTCTATTATATTATGACAGACCAGCTAGATCTACTGTCTCTATAATATTATGATAGACCTGCTAGATCTAATGTCTCAATTATATTATGACAGAGCAGCTAGATCTTCTGCTATTTTATATTATGACAGACCAGCTAGATCTACTGTCTCAATTATATTATGGCAGACCAGCTAGATCTACTGTTTCTATTATAATATGACAGAGCAGGTAGATTACTGTCTCTATATATTATGACAGACCAGCTAGATCTACTTATCTATTGTATTATGACAGACTAGCTAGATCTAATGACTCAATTATATTATGACAGAGCAGCTAGATCTACTGTCTCTATTATATTATGGCAGACCAGCTAGATCTACTGTCTCTATATATTATGACAGACCAGGTAGATCTACTGTCTCAATATATTATGGCAGACCAGCTAGATCTACTGTCTCTATTATATTATGACAGACCAGCTAGATCTACTGTCTCTATTATATTATGGCACACCAGCTAGATCTACCTTATCTATTGTATTATGACAGACTAGCTAGATCTAATGACTCAATATATTATGACAGAGCAGCTAGATCTTCTGCTATTTTATATTATGACAGACCAGCTAGATCTACCTTATCTATTGTATTATGACAGACTAGCTAGATCTAATGACTCAATTATATTATGACAGAGCAGCTAGATCTTCTGCTATTTATATTATGACAGACCAGCTAGATCTACTGTCTCAATTATATTATGGCAGACCAGCTAGATCTACTGTTTCTATTATAATATGACAGAGCAGGTAGATCTACTGTCTCTATTATATTATGATAGACATGCAATATCTACTGTCTCAATTATATTATGGCACACCAGCTAGATCTACTGTTTCTATTATAATATGACAGAGCAGGTAGATCTACTGTCTCTATTATATTATGATAGACATGCATATCTACTGTCTCAATTATATTATGGCACACCAGCTAGATCTACTGTTTCTATTATATTATGGCACACCAGCTAGATCTACTGTCTCAATTATATTATGGCAGACCAGCTAGATCTACTGTCTCAATTATGTTATGGCAGACCAGCTAGATCTACTGTCTCTATTATATTATGACAGACCACCTAGTTCTACTGTCTAAATCATATTATGGCACACCAGCTAGATCTACTGTCTCTATTATATTATGACAGACCAGCTAGATCTACTGTCTCAATCATATTATGGCACACCAGCTAGATCTACTGTCTCTATTATATTATGACAGACCAGCTACATCTACTCTCTCAATTATATTATGACAGACCAGCTAGATCTACTGTCTCAATTATATTATGACAGACAGCTACATTTACTGTCTCTACTATATTATGACAGACCAGCTACATCTACAGTCTCAATCATATTATGGCACACCAGCTAGATCTACTGTCTCTGGTATATTATGACATACCAGCTAGATCTACTGTCTCTATTCAATTCTGACAGAGCAGCTAGATCTACTGTCTCTATTGTATTATGACAGACCAGCTAGATCTACTGTCTCAATTATATTATGCAGACCAGCTAGATCTACTGTTTCTATTATAATATGACAGAGCAGGTAGATCTACTGTCTCTATTATATTATGATAGACATGCAATATCTACTGTCTCAATTATATTATGGCACCACCAGCTAGATCTACTGTTTCTATTATAATATGACAGAGCAGGTAGATCTACTGTCTCTATTATATTATGATAGACATGCAATATCTACTTGTCTCAATTATATTATGGCACACCAGCTAGATCTACTGTTTCTATTATATTATGGCACACCAGCTAGATCTACTGTCTCAATTATATTATGGCAGACCAGCTAGATCTACTGTCTCAATTATGTTATGGCAGACCAGCTAGATCTACTGTCTCTATTATATTATGACAGACCACCTAGTTCTAACTGTCTAAATCATATTATGGCACACCAGCTAGATCTACTGTCTCTATTATATTATGACAGACCAGCTAGATCTACTGTCTCAATCATATTATGGCACACCAGCTAGATCTACTGTCTCTATTATATTATGACAGACCAGCTAGATCTACTCTCTCAATTATATTATGACAGACCAGCTAGATCTACTGTCTCAATTATATTATGACAGACCAGCTACATTTACTGTTTCTACTATATTATGACAGACCAGCTACATCTACAGTCTCAATCATATTATGGCACACCAGCTAGATCTACTGTCTCTGGTATATTATGACATACCAGCTAGATCTACTGTCTCTATTAATTCTGACAGACCAGCTAGATCTACTGTCTCTATTGTATTATGACAGACCAGCTAGATCTACTGTCTCAATTATATTATGGCAGACCAGCTAGATCTACTGTCTCAATCATATTATGGCACACCAATTAGATCTACTGTCTCTATTATATTATGACAGACCAGCTAGATCTACTGTCTCTATTATATTATGATAGACATGCAATATCTACTGTCTCAATTATATTATGGCACACCAGCTAGATCTACTGTTTCTATTATATTATGCCACACCAGCTAGATCTACTGTCTCAATTATATTATGGCAGACCAGCTAGATCTACTGTCTCAATTATATTATGGCAGACCAGCTAGATCTACTGTCTCTATTATATTATGACAGACCAGCTAGATCTACTGTCTCTATTATATTATGACAGACCAGCTAGATCTACTGTCTCAATCATATTATGGCACACCAGCTAGATCTACTGTCCTATTATATTATGACAGACCAGCTAGATCTACTGTCTCAATCATATTATGGCACACCAGCTAGATCTACTGTCCTCTTTTATATTATGACAGACCAGCTAGATTTACTGACTCTTTTATATTATGACAGACCAGCTAGATCTACTCTCTCAATTATATTATGACAGACCAGCTAGATCTAATGTCTCAATTATATTATGACAGACCAGCTAGATCTACTGTCTCTATTATATTATGACAGACCAGCTACATTTACTGTCTCTACTATATTATGACAGACCAGCTACATCTACAGTCTCTAATATATTATGATAGACCTGCTAGGTCTACTTTCTAATTAATGTTATGACAGACCAGCTAGATCTACTGTCTCAATCATATTATGGCACACCAGCTAGATCTACTGTCTCTATTATATTATGACAGACCAGCTAGATCTACTCTCTCAATTATATTATGACAGACCAGCTAGATCTACTGTCTCAATTATATTATGACAGACCAGCTACATTACTGTTTCTACTATATTATGACAGACCAGCTACATCTACAGTCTCAATCATATTATGGCACACCAGCTAGATCTACTGTCTCTGGTATATTATGACATACCAGCTAGATCTACTGTCTCTATTAAATTCTGGACAGACCAGCTAGATCTACTGTCTCTATTGTATTATGACAGACCAGCTAGATCTACTGTCTCAATTATATTATGGCAGACCAGCTAGATCTACTGTCTCAATCATATTATGGCACACCAATTAGATCTACTGTCTCTATTATATTATGACAGACCAGCTAGATCTACTGTCTCTATTATATTATGATAGACATGCAATATCTACTGTCTCAATTATATTATGGCACACCAGCTAGATCTACTGTTTCTATTATATTATGCCACACCAGCTAGATCTACTGTCTCAATTATATTATGGCAGACCAGCTAGATCTACTGTCTCAATTATATTATGGCAGACCAGCTAGATCTACTGTCTCTATTATATTATGACAGACCAGCTAGATCTACTGTCTCTATTATATTATGACAGACCAGCTAGATCTACTGTCTCAATCATATTATGCACACCAGCTAGATCTACTGTCCCTATTATATTATGACAGACCAGCTAGATCTACTGTCTCAATCATATTATGGCACACCAGCTAGATCTACTGTCTCTTTATATTATGACAGACCAGCTAGATTTACTGACTCTTTTATATTATGACAGACCAGCTAGATCTACTCTCTCAATTATATTATGACAGACCAGCTAGATCTAATGTCTCAATTATATTATGACAGACCAGCTAGATCTACTGTCTCTATTATATTATGACAGACCAGCTACATTTACTGTCTCTACTATATTATGACAGACCAGCTACATCTACAGTCTCTAATATATTATGATAGACCTGCTAGGTCTACTTTCTAATTAATGTTATGACAGACCAGCTAGATCTACTTCCCTATTGTATTATGACAGACTAGCTAGATTCAATGTCTCAATTATATTATGACAGAGCAGCTAGATCCTCTGCCTATTTTATATTATGACAGACCAGCTAGAGCTACTGTCTCAATTATATTATGACAGACCAGCTAGATCTACTGTCTCAATTATATTATGACAGACCAGCTACATTTACTGTCTCTACTATATTATGACAGACCAGCTACATCTACAGTCTCAATTATATTATGATAGACCTGCTAGATCTACTGTCTCTGTTATATTATGACAGACCAGCTAGATCTACTGTCTCAATCATATTATGCACACCAGCTAGATCTACTGTCTCTATTATATTATGACAGACCAGCTAGATCTACTGTCTCTATTAAATTCTGACAGATCAGCTAGATCTACTGTCTCTATTATATTACGACAGACCAGCTAGATCTACTGTCTCTATTATATTATGACAGACCAGCTAGATCTACTGTCTCAATTATGTTATGGCACACCAGCTAGATCTACTGTCTCTATTATATTATGGCAGACCAGCTAGATCTACTGTCTCTATTATATTATGACAGACCAGCTAGATCTACTGTCTCAATTATATTATGGCACACCAGCTAGATCTACTGTCTCAATTATATAATGACAGACCAACTAGATTCTACTGTGTCTATTATATTATGACAGACCAGCTAGATCTACTGTCTCAATTATATAATGACAGACAAACCAGATCTACTGTGTCTATTATATTATGACAGACCAGCTAGATCTACTGTCTCAATTATATTATGACAGACCAGCTACATTTACTGTCTCTACTATATTATGACAGACCAGCTACATCTACAGTCTCTAATATTATGATAGACCTGCTAGGTCTACTTTCTAATTAATGTTATAACAGACCAGCTAGATCTACCTTCCCTATTGTATTATGACAGACTAGCTAGATTCAATGTCTCAATTATATTATGACAGAGCAGCTAGATCTACTGTCTCTGTATATTATGACAGACCAGCTAGATCTACTCTCTCAATTATATTATGACAGACCAGCTAGATCTACTGTCTCAATTATATTATGACAGACCAGCTACATTTACTGTCTCTACTATATTATGACAGACCAGCTACATCTACAGTCTCAATTATATTATGATAGACCTGCTAGATCTACTGTCTCTGTTATATTATGACAGACCAGCTAGATCTACTGTCTCAATCATATTATGCACACCAGCTAGATCTACTGTCTCTATTATATTATGACAGACCAGCTAGATCTACTGTCTCTATTAAATTCTGACAGATCAGCTAGATCTACTGTCTCTATTATATTACGACAGACCAGCTAGATCTACTGTCTCTATTATATTATGACAGACCAGCTAGATCTACTGTCTCAATTATGTTATGGCACACCAGCTAGATCTACTGTCTCTATTATATTATGGCAGACCAGCTAGATCTACTGTCTCTATTATATTATGACAGACCAGCTAGATCTACTGTCTCAATTATATTATGGCACACCAGCTAGATCTACTGTCTCAATTATATAATGACAGACCAACTAGATCTACTGTGTCTATTATATTATGACAGACCAAATAGATCTACTGTCTCAATTATATAATGACAGACCAACCAGATCTACTGTGTCTATTATATTATGACAGACCAGCTAGATCTACTGTCTCAATTATATTATGACAGACCAGCTACATTTACTGTCTCTACTATATTATGACAGACCAGCTACATCTACAGTCTCTAATATATTATGATAGACCTGCTAGGTCTACTTTCTAATTAATGTTATAACAGACCAGCTAGATCTACCTTCCCTATTGTATTATGACAGACTAGCTAGATCTACTGTCTCTATTATATTATGACAGACCAGCTAGATCTACTGTCTCAATTATGTTATGGCACACCAGCTAGATCTACTGTCTCTATTATATTATGGCAGACCAGCTAGATCTACTGTCTCTATTATATTATGACAGACCAGCTAGATCTACTGTCTCAATTATATTATGGCACACCAGCTAGATCTACTGTCTCAATTATATTATGACAGAGCAGCTAGATCAACTGTCTCAATTATATTATGACAGACCAGCTAGATCTACTGTCTCTGTTATATTATGACAGACCAGCTAGATCTACTCTCTCAATTATATTATGACAGACCAGCTAGATCTACTGTCTCAATTATATTATGACAGACCAGCTACATTTACTGTCTCTACTATATTATGACAGACCTGCTACATCTACAGTCTCAATTATATTATGATAGACCTGCTAGATCTACTGTCTCTGTTATATTATGACAGACCAGCTAGATCTACTGTCTCAATCATATTATGCACACCAGCTAGATCTACTGTCTCTATTATATTATGACAGACCAGCTAGATCTACTGTCTCAATCATATTATGCACACCAGCTAGATCTACTGTCTCTATTATATTATGACAGACCAGCTAGATCTACTGTCTCTATTATATTACGACAGACCAGCTAGATCTACTGTCTCTATTATATTATGACAGACCAGCTAGATCTACTGTCTCAATTATGTTATGGCACACCAGCTAGATCTACTGTCTCTATTATATTATGGCAGACCAGCTAGATCTACTGTCTCTATTATATTATGACAGACCAGCTAGATCTACTGTCTCAATTATATTATGGCACACCAGCTAGATCTACTGTCTCAATTATATAATGACAGACCAACTAGATCTACTGTGTCTATTATATTATGACAGAAAGCTAGATCTACCTTCTCTATTGTATTATGACAGACTAGCTAGATCTAATGACTCAATTATATTATGACAGACCAGCTACATCTACAGTATCTAATATATTATGATAGACATGCAATATCTACTGTCTCAATTATATTATGGCACACCAGCTAGATCTACTGTTTCTATTATAATATGACAGAGCAGGTAGATCTACTGTCTCAATTATATTATGGCAGACCAGCTAGATCTACTGTCTCAATTATATTACGGCAGACCAGCTAGATCTACTGTCTCTATTATATTATGACAGACTTGCTAGATCTACTGTCTCTATTATATTATGATAGACATGCAATATCTACTGTCTCAATTATATTATGGCACACCAGCTAGATCTACTGTTTCTATTATATTATGGCAAACCAGCTAGATCTACTGTCTCAATTATATTATGGCAGACCAGCTAGATCTACTGTCTCAATTATATTATGGCAGACCAGCTAGATCTACTGTCTCTATTATATTATGACAGACCAGCTAGATCTACTGTCTCAATCATATTATGCACACCAGCTAGATCTACTGTCTCTATTATATTATGACAGACCAGCTAGATCTACTGTCTCTATTAAATTCTGACAGACCAGCTAGATCTACTGTCTCTATTATATTACGACAGACCAGCTAGATCTACTGTCTCTATTATATTATGACAGACCAGCTAGATCTACTGTCTCAATTATGTTATGGCACACCAGCTAGATCTACTGTCTCTATTATATTATGGCAGACCAGCTAGATCTACTGTCTCTATTATAATATGACAGACCAGCTAGATCTACTGTCTCAATTATGTTATGGCACACCAGCTAGATCTACTGTCTCTATTATATT
Organism: Oncorhynchus mykiss; assembly: GCF_013265735.2. NCBI lineage: Eukaryota > Metazoa > Chordata > Actinopteri > Salmoniformes > Salmonidae > Oncorhynchus > Oncorhynchus mykiss. The sequence goes on from NC_048578.1 coordinate 41,987,531, forward strand.
ATGGCAGACCAGCTAGATCTACTGTCTCTATTATATTATGACAGACCAGCTAGATCTACTGTCTCAATTATATTATGGCACACCAGCTAGATCTACTGTCTCAATTATATAATGACAGACCAACTAGATCTACTGTGTCTATTATATTATGACAGAAAGCTAGATCTACCTTCTCTATTGTATTATGACAGACTAGCTAGATCTAATGACTCAATTATATTATGACAGACCAGCTACATCTACAGTATCTAATATATTATGATAGACATGCAATATCTACTGTCTCAATTATATTATGGCACACCAGCTAGATCTACTGTTTCTATTATAATATGACAGAGCAGGTAGATCTACTGTCTCAATTATATTATGGCAGACCAGCTAGATCTACTGTCCTCAATTATATTACAGCAGACCAGCTAGATATACTGTCTCTATTATATTATGACAGACCAGCTAGATCTACTGTCTCTATTATATTATGATAGACATGCAATATCTACTGTCTCAATTGTATTATGGCACACCAGCTAGATCTACTGTTTCTATTATATTATGGCAAACCAGCTAGATCTACTGTCTCAATTATATTATGGCAGACCAGCTAGATCTACTGTCTCAATTATATTATGGCAGACCAGCTAGATCTACTGTCTCAATCATATTATGGCACACCAGCTAGATCTACTGTCTCAATCATCTTATGGCACACCAGCTAGATCTACTGTCTCTGGTATATTATGACATACCAGCTAGATCTACTGTCTCTATTAAATTCTGACATGCCAGCTAGATCTACTGTCTCTATTATATTATGACAGACCAGCTAGATCTACTGTCTCTATTATATTATGACAGACCAGCTAGATCTACTGTCTCAATTATATTATGGCACACCAGCTAGATCTACTGTCTCTATTATATTATGACAGACCAGCTAGATCTACTGACTCTTTTATATTATGACAGACCAGCTAGATCTACTCTCTCAATTATATTATGACAGACCAGCTAGATCTACTGTCTCAATTATATTATGACAGACCAGCTACATTTACTGTCTCTACTATATTATGACAGACCAGCTACATCTACAGTCTCAATTATATTATGATAGACCTGCTAGATCTACTGTCTCTGTTATATTATGACAGACCAGCTAGATCTACTGTCTCAATCATATTATGCACACCAGCTAGATCTACTGTCTCTATTATATTATGACAGACCAGCTAGATCTACTGTCTCTATTAAATTCTGACAGATCAGCTAGATCTACTGTCTCTATTATATTACGACAGACCAGGTAGATCTAATGTCTCTATTATATTATGACAGACCAGCTAGATCTACTGTCTCAATTATGTTATGGCACACCAGCTAGATCTACTGTCTCAATTATATTATGGCACACCAGCTAGATCTACTGTTTCTATTATAATATGACAGAGCAGGTAGATCTACTGTCTCAATTATATTATGGCAGACCAGCTAGATCTACTGTCTCAATTATATTACGGCAGACCAGCTAGATCTACTGTCTCTATTATATTATGACAGACCAGCTAGATCTACTGTCTCAATTATGTTATGGCACACCAGCTAGATCTACTGTCTCTATTATATTATGGCAGACCAGCTAGATCTACTGTCTCTATTATATTATGACAGACCAGCTAGATCTACTGTCTCAATTATATTATGGCACACCAGCTAGATCTACTGTCTCAATTATATAATGACAGACCAACTAGATCTACTGTGTCTATTATATTATGACAGACCAGCTAGATCTACTGTCTCAATTATATAATGACAGACAAACCAGATCTACTGTGTCTATTATATTATGACAGACCAGCTAGATCTACTGTCTCAATTATATTATGACAGACCAGCTACATTTACTGTCTCTACTATATTATGACAGACCAGCTACATCTACAGTCTCTAATATATTATGATAGACCTGCTAGGTCTACTTTCTAATTAATGTTATAACAGACCAGCTAGATCTACCTTCCCTATTGTATTATGACAGACTAGCTAGATTCAATGTCTCAATTATATTATGACAGAGCAGCTAGATCAACTGTCTCAATTATATTATGACAGACCAGCTAGATCTACTGTCTCTGTTATATTATGACAGACCAGCTAGATCTACTCTCTCAATTATATTATGACAGACCAGCTAGATCTACTGTCTCAATTATATTATGACAGACCAGCTACATTTACTGTCTCTACTATATTATGACAGACCAGCTACATCTACAGTCTCAATTATATTATGATAGACCTGCTAGATCTACTGTCTCTGTTATATTATGACAGACCAGCTAGATCTACTGTCTCAATCATATTATGCACACCAGCTAGATCTACTGTCTCTATTATATTATGACAGACCAGCTAGATCTACTGTCTCTATTAAATTCTGACAGATCAGCTAGATCTACTGTCTCTATTATATTACGACAGACCAGCTAGATCTACTGTCTCTATTATATTATGACAGACCAGCTAGATCTACTGTCTCAATTATGTTATGGCACACCAGCTAGATCTACTGTCTCTATTATATTATGGCAGACCAGCTAGATCTACTGTCTCTATTATATTATGACAGACCAGCTAGATCTACTGTCTCAATTATATTATGGCACACCAGCTAGATCTACTGTCTCAATTATATAATGACAGACCAACTAGATCTACTGTGTCTATTATATTATGACAGACCAGCTAGATCTACTGTCTCAATTATATAATGACAGACCAACCAGATCTACTGTGTCTATTATATTATGACAGACCAGCTAGATCTACTGTCTCAATTATATTATGACAGACCAGCTACATTTACTGTCTCTACTATATTATGACAGACCAGCTACATCTACAGTCTCTAATATATTATGATAGACCTGCTAGGTCTACTTTCTAATTAATGTTATAACAGACCAGCTAGATCTACCTTCCCTATTGTATTATGACAGACTAGCTAGATCTACTGTCTCTATTATATTATGACAGACCAGCTAGATCTACTGTCTCAATTATGTTATGGCACACCAGCTAGATCTACTGTCTCTATTATATTATGGCAGACCAGCTAGATCTACTGTCTCTATTATATTATGACAGACCAGCTAGATCTACTGTCTCAATTATATTATGGCACACCAGCTAGATCTACTGTCTCAATTATATTATGACAGAGCAGCTAGATCAACTGTCTCAATTATATTATGACAGACCAGCTAGATCTACTGTCTCTGTTATATTATGACAGACCAGCTAGATCTACTCTCTCAATTATATTATGACAGACCAGCTAGATCTACTGTCTCAATTATATTATGACAGACCAGCTACATTTACTGTCTCTACTATATTATGACAGACCAGCTACATCTACAGTCTCAATTATATTATGATAGACCTGCTAGATCTACTGTCTCTGTTATATTATGACAGACCAGCTAGATCTACTGTCTCAATCATATTATGCACACCAGCTAGATCTACTGTCTCTATTATATTATGACAGACCAGCTAGATCTACTGTCTCTATTAAATTCTGACAGATCAGCTAGATCTACTGTCTCTATTATATTACGACAGACCAGCTAGATCTACTGTCTCTATTATATTATGACAGACCAGCTAGATCTACTGTCTCAATTATGTTATGGCACACCAGCTAGATCTACTGTCTCTATTATATTATGGCAGACCAGCTAGATCTACTGTCTCTATTATATTATGACAGACCAGCTAGATCTACTGTCTCAATTATATTATGGCACACCAGCTAGATCTACTGTCTCAATTATATAATGACAGACCAACTAGATCTACTGTGTCTATTATATTATGACAGAAAGCTAGATCTACCTTCTCTATTGTATTATGACAGACTAGCTAGATCTAATGACTCAATTATATTATGACAGACCAGCTACATCTACAGTATCTAATATATTATGATAGACATGCAATATCTACTGTCTCAATTATATTATGGCACACCAGCTAGATCTACTGTTTCTATTATAATATGACAGAGCAGGTAGATCTACTGTCTCAATTATATTATGGCAGACCAGCTAGATCTACTGTCTCAATTATATTACGGCAGACCAGCTAGATCTACTGTCTCTATTATATTATGACAGACTTGCTAGATCTACTGTCTCTATTATATTATGATAGACATGCAATATCTACTGTCTCAATTATATTATGGCACACCAGCTAGATCTACTGTTTCTATTATATTATGGCAAACCAGCTAGATCTACTGTCTCAATTATATTATGGCAGACCAGCTAGATCTACTGTCTCAATTATATTATGGCAGACCAGCTAGATCTACTGTCTCTATTATATTATGACAGACCAGCTAGATCTACTGTCTCAATCATATTATGCACACCAGCTAGATCTACTGTCTCTATTATATTATGACAGACCAGCTAGATCTACTGTCTCTATTAAATTCTGACAGACCAGCTAGATCTACTGTCTCTATTATATTACGACAGACCAGCTAGATCTACTGTCTCTATTATATTATGACAGACCAGCTAGATCTACTGTCTCAATTATGTTATGGCACACCAGCTAGATCTACTGTCTCTATTATATTATGGCAGACCAGCTAGATCTACTGTCTCTATTATAATATGACAGACCAGCTAGATCTACTGTCTCAATTATGTTATGGCACACCAGCTAGATCTACTGTCTCTATTATATTATGGCAGACCAGCTAGATCTACTGTCTCTATTATATTATGACAGACCAGCTAGATCTACTGTCTCAATTATATTATGGCACACCAGCTAGATCTACTGTCTCAATTATATAATGACAGACCAACTAGATCTACTGTGTCTATTATATTATGACAGAAAGCTAGATCTACCTTCTCTATTGTATTATGACAGACTAGCTAGATCTAATGACTCAATTATATTATGACAGACCAGCTACATCTACAGTATCTAATATATTATGATAGACATGCAATATCTACTGTCTCAATTATATTATGGCACACCAGCTAGATCTACTGTTTCTATTATAATATGACAGAGCAGGTAGATCTACTGTCTCAATTATATTATGGCAGACCAGCTAGATCTACTGTCTCAATTATATTACAGCAGACCAGCTAGATCTACTGTCTCTATTATATTATGACAGACCAGCTAGATCTACTGTCTCTATTATATTATGATAGACATGCAATATCTACTGTCTCAATTGTATTATGGCACACCAGCTAGATCTACTGTTTCTATTATATTATGGCAAACCAGCTAGATCTACTGTCTCAATTATATTATGGCAGACCAGCTAGATCTACTGTCTCTATTATATTATGACAGACCAGCTAGATCTACTGTCTCAATCATATTATGCACACCAGCTAGATCTACTGTCTCTATTATATTATGACAGACCAGCTAGATCTACTGTCTCTATTAAATTCTGACAGACCAGCTAGATCTACTGTCTCTATTATATTACGACAGACCAGCTAGATCTACTGTCTCTATTATAATATGACAGACCAGCTAGATCTACTGTCTCAATTATGTTATGGCACACCAGCTAGATCTACTGTCTCTATTATATTATGGCAGACCAGCTAGATCTACTGTCTCTATTATATTATGACAGACCAGCTAGATCTACTGTCTCAATTATATTATGGCACACCAGCTAGATCTACTGTCTCAATTATATAATGACAGACCAACTAGATCTACTGTGTCTATTATATTATGACAGAAAGCTAGATCTACCTTCTCTATTGTATTATGACAGACTAGCTAGATCTAATGACTCAATTATATTATGACAGACCAGCTACATCTACAGTATCTAATATATTATGATAGACATGCAATATCTACTGTCTCAATTATATTATGGCACACCAGCTAGATCTACTGTTTCTATTATAATATGACAGAGCAGGTAGATCTACTGTCTCAATTATATTATGGCAGACCAGCTAGATCTACTGTCTCAATTATATTACAGCAGACCAGCTAGATCTACTGTCTCTATTATATTATGACAGACCAGCTAGATCTACTGTCTCTATTATATTATGATAGACATGCAATATCTACTGTCTCAATTATATTATGGCACACCAGCTAGATCTACTGTTTCTATTATATTATGGCAAACCAGCTAGATCTACTGTCTCAATTATATTATGGCAGACCAGCTAGATCTACTGTCTCAATTATATTATGGCAGACCAGCTAGATCTACTGTCTCTATTATATTATGACAGACCAGCTAGATCTACTGTCTCAATCATATTATGCACACCAGCTAGATCTACTGTCTCTATTATATTATGACAGACCAGCTAGATCTACTGTCTCTATTAAATTCTGACAGACCAGCTAGATCTACTGTCTCTATTATATTACGACAGACCAGCTAGATCTACTGTCTCTATTATGTTATGGCACACCAGCTAGATCTACTGTCTCTATTATATTATGGCAGACCAGCTAGATCTACTGTCTCTATTATATTATGACAGACCAGCTAGATCTACTGTCTCAATTATATTATGGCACACCAGCTAGATCTACTGTCTCAATTATATAATGACAGACCAACTAGATCTACTGTGTCTATTATATTATGACAGAAAGCTAGATCTACCTTCTCTATTGTATTATGACAGACTAGCTAGATCTAATGACTCAATTATATTATGACAGACCAGCTACATCTACAGTATCTAATATATTATGATAGACATGCAATATCTACTGTCTCAATTATATTATGGCACACCAGCAAGATCTACTGTCTCTATTATATTATGACAGACCAGCTATATCTACTCTCTCAATTATATTATGACAGACCAGCTAGATCTACTGTCTCAATTATATTATGACAGACCAGCTAGATCTACTGTCTCTATTATATTATGACAGACCAGCTAGATCTACTGTCTCAATTATATTATGGCAGACCAGCTAGATCTACTGTCTCAATTATATTACGGCAGACCAGCTAGATCTACTGTCTCTATTATATTATGACAGACCAGCTAGATCTACTGTCTCTATTATATTATGATAGACATGCAATATCTACTGTCTCAATTATATTATGGCACACCAGCTAGATCTACTGTTTCTATTATATTATGGCAAACCAGCTAGATCTACTGTCTCAATTATATTATGGCAGACCAGCTAGATCTACTGTCTCAATTATATTATGGCAGACCAGCTAGATCTACTGTCTCTATTATATTATGACAGACCAGCTAGATCTACTGTCTCTATTATATTATGACAGACCAGCTAGATCTACTGTCTCAATCATATTATGGCACACCAGCTAGATCTACTGTCTCTATTATATTATGACAGACCAGCTAGATCTACTGTCTCAATCATATTATGGCACACCAGCTAGATCTACTGTCTCAATCATCTTATGGCACACCAGCTAGATCTACTGTCTCTGGTATATTATGACATACCAGCTAGATCTACTGTCTCTATTAAATTCTGACATGCCAGCTAGATCTACTGTCTCTATTATATTATGACAGACCAGCTAGATCTACTGTCTCTATTATATTATGACAGACCAGCTAGATCTACTGTCTCAATTATATTATGGCACACCAGCTAGATCTACTGTCTCTATTATATTATGACAGACCAGCTAGATCTACTGACTCTTTTATATTATGACAGACCAGCTAGATCTACTCTCTCAATTATATTATGACAGACCAGCTAGATCTACTGTCTCAATTATATTATGACAGACCAGCTACATTTACTGTCTCTACTATATTATGACAGACCAGCTACATCTACAGTCTCAATTATATTATGATAGACCTGCTAGATCTACTGTCTCTGTTATATTATGACAGACCAGCTAGATCTACTGTCTCAATCATATTATGCACACCAGCTAGATCTACTGTCTCTATTATATTATGACAGACCAGCTAGATCTACTGTCTCTATTAAATTCTGACAGATCAGCTAGATCTACTGTCTCTATTATATTACGACAGACCAGGTAGATCTAATGTCTCTATTATATTATGACAGACCAGCTAGATCTACTGTCTCAATTATGTTATGGCACACCAGCTAGATCTACTGTCTCTATTATATTATGGCAGACCAGCTAGATCTACTGTCTCTATTATATTATGACAGACCAGCTAGATCTACTGTCTCAATTATATTATGGCACACCAGCTAGATCTACTGTCTCAATTATATAATGACAGACCAACTAGATCTACTGTGTCTATTATATTATGACAGAAAGCTAGATCTACCTTCTCTATTGTATTATGACAGACTAGCTAGATCTAATGACTCAATTATATTATGACAGACCAGCTACATCTACAGTATCTAATATATTATGATAGACATGCAATATCTACTGTCTCAATTATATTATGGCACACCAGCTAGATCTACTGTTTCTATTATAATATGACAGAGCAGGTAGATCTACTGTCTCAATTATATTATGGCAGACCAGCTAGATCTACTGTCTCAATTATATTACGGCAGACCAGCTAGATCTACTGTCTCTATTATATTATGACAGACCAGCTAGATCTACTGTCTCTATTATATTATGATAGACATGCAATATCTACTGTCTCAATTATATTATGGCACACCAGCTAGATCTACTGTTTCTATTATATTATGGCAAACCAGCTAGATCTACTGTCTCAATTATATTATGGCAGACCAGCTAGATCTACTGTCTCAATTATATTATGGCAGACCAGCTAGATCTACTGTCTCTATTATATTATGACAGACCAGCTAGATCTACTGTCTCAATCATATTATGCACACCAGCTAGATCTACTGTCTCAATTATATTATGACAGACCAGCTAGATCTACTGTCTCTATTAAATTCTGACAGACCAGCTAGATCTACTGTCTCTATTATATTACGACAGACCAGCTAGATCTACTGTCTCTATTATATTATGACAGACCAGCTAGATCTACTGTCTCAATTATGTTATGGCACACCAGCTAGATCTACTGTCTCTATTATATTATGGCAGACCAGCTAGATCTACTGTCTCTATTATAATATGACAGACCAGCTAGATCTACTGTCTCAATTATGTTATGGCACACCAGCTAGATCTACTGTCTCTATTATATTATGGCAGACCAGCTAGATCTACTGTCTCTATTATATTATGACAGACCAGCTAGATCTACTGTCTCAATTATATTATGGCACACCAGCTAGATCTACTGTCTCAATTATATAATGACAGACCAACTAGATCTACTGTGTCTATTATATTATGACAGAAAGCTAGATCTACCTTCTCTATTGTATTATGACAGACTAGCTAGATCTAATGACTCAATTATATTATGACAGACCAGCTACATCTACAGTATCTAATATATTATGATAGACATGCAATATCTACTGTCTCAATTATATTATGGCACACCAGCTAGATCTACTGTTTATATTATAATATGACAGAGCAGGTAGATCTACTGTCTCAATTATATTATGGCAGACCAGCTAGATCTACTGTCTCAATTATATTACAGCAGACCAGCTAGATCTACTGTCTCTATTATATTATGACAGACCAGCTAGATCTACTGTCTCTATTATATTATGATAGACATGCAATATCTACTGTCTCAATTATATTATGGCACACCAGCTAGATCTACTGTTTCTATTATATTATGGCAAACCAGCTAGATCTACTGTCTCAATTATATTATGGCAGACCAGCTAGATCTACTGTCTCAATTATATTATGGCAGACCAGCTAGATCTACTGTCTCTATTATATTATGACAGACCAGCTAGATCTACTGTCTCAATCATATTATGCACACCAGCTAGATCTACTGTCTCTATTATATTATGACAGACCAGCTAGATCTACTGTCTCTATTAAATTCTGACAGACCAGCTAGATCTACTGTCTCTATTATATTACGACAGACCAGCTAGATCTACTGTCTCTATTATAATATGACAGACCAGCTAGATCTACTGTCTCAATTATGTTATGGCACACCAGCTAGATCTACTGTCTCTATTATATTATGGCAGACCAGCTAGATCTACTGTCTCTATTATATTATGACAGACCAGCTAGATCTACTGTCCCAATTATATTATGGCACACCAGCTAGATCTACTGTCTCAATTATATAATGACAGACCAACTAGATCTACTGTGTCTATTATATTATGACAGAAAGCTAGATCTACCTTCTCTATTGTATTATGACAGACTAGCTAGATCTAATGACTCAATTATATTATGACAGACCAGCTACATCTACAGTATCTAATATATTATGATAGACATGCAATATCTACTGTCTCAATTATATTATGGCACACCAGCTATATCTACTGTTTCTATTATAATATGACAGAGCAGGTAGATCTACTGTCTCAATTATATTATGGCAGACCAGCTAGATCTACTGTCTCAATTATATTACAGCAGACCAGCTAGATCTACTGTCTCTATTATATTATGACAGACCAGCTAGATCTACTGTCTCTATTATATTATGATAGACATGCAATATCTACTGTCTCAATTATATTATGGCACACCAGCTAGATCTACTGTTTCTATTATATTATGGCAAACCAGCTAGATCTACTGTCTCAATTATATTATGGCAGACCAGCTAGATCTACTGTCTCAATTATATTATGGCAGACCAGCTAGATCTACTGTCTCTATTATATTATGACAGACCAGCTAGATCTACTGTCTCAATCATATTATGCACACCAGCTAGATCTACTGTCTCTATTATATTATGACAGACCAGCTAGATCTACTGTCTCTATTAAATTCTGACAGACCAGCTAGATCTACTGTCTCTATTATATTACGACAGACCAGCTAGATCTACTGTCTCTATAATATTATGACAGACCAGCTAGATCTACTGTCTCAATTATGTTATGGCACACCAGCTAGATCTACTGTCTCTATTATATTATGGCAGACCAGCTAGATCTACTGTCTCTATTATATTATGACAGACCAGCTAGATCTATTGTCTCAATTATATTATGGCACACCAGCTAGATCTACTGTCTCAATTATATAATGACAGACCAACTAGATCTACTGTGTCTATTATATTATGACAGAAAGCTAGATCTACCTTCTCTATTGTATTATGACAGACTAGCTAGATCTAATGACTCAATTATATTATGACAGACCAGCTACATCTACAGTATCTAATATATTATGATAGACATGCAATATCTACTGTCTCAATTATATTATGGCACACCAGCTAGATCTACTGTCTCTATTATATTATGACAGACCAGCTATATCTACTCTCTCAATTATATTATGACAGACCAGCTAGATCTACTGTCTCAATTATATTATGACAGACCAGCTAGATCTACTGTCTCTATTATATTATGACAGACCAGCTAGATCTACTGTCTCAATTATATTATGGCAGACCAGCTAGATCTACTGTCTCAATTATATTACGGCAGACCAGCTAGATCTACTGTCTCTATTATATTATGACAGACCAGCTAGATCTACTGTCTCTATTATATTATGATAGACATGCAATATCTACTGTCTCAATTATATTATGGCACACCAGCTAGATCTACTGTTTCTATTATATTATAGCAAACCAGCTAGATCTACTGTCTCAATTATATTATGGCAGACCAGCTAGATCTACTGTCTCAATTATATTATGGCAGACCAGCTAGATCTACTGTCTCTATTATATTATGACAGACCAGCTAGATCTACTGTCTCTATTATATTATGACAGACCAGCTAGATCTACTGTCTCAATCATATTATGGCACACCAGCTAGATCTACTGTCTCTATTATATTATGACAGACCAGCTAGATCTACTGTCTCAATCATATTATGGCACACCAGCTAGATCTACTGTCTCAATCATCTTATGGCACACCAGCTAGATCTACTGTCTCTATTATATTATGACAGACCAGCTAGATCTACTGTCTCAATTATATTATGGCACACCAGCTAGATCTACTGTCTCTATTATATTATGACAGACCAGCTAGATCTACTGACTCTTTTATATTATGACAGACCAGCTAGATCTACTCTCTCAATTATATTATGACAGACCAGCTAGATCTATTGTCTCTATTATATTATGACACACCAGCTAGATCTACTGTCTCAATCATATTATGGCACACCAGCTAGATCTACTGTCTCAATTATATAATGACAGACCAACTAGATCTACTGTGTCTATTATATTATGACAGAAAGCTAGATCTACCTTCTCTATTGTATTATGACAGACTAGCTAGATCTAATGACTCAATTATATTATGACAGACCAGCTACATCTACAGTATCTAATATATTATGATAGACATGCAATATCTACTGTCTCAATTATATTATGGCACACCAGCTAGATCTACTGTTTCTATTATAATAAGACAGAGCAGGTAGATCTACTGTCTCAATTATATTATGGCAGACCAGCTAGATCTACTGTCTCAATTATATTACAGCAGACCAGCTAGATCTACTGTCTCTATTATATTATGACAGACCAGCTAGATCTACTGTCTCTATTATATTATGATAGACATGCAATATCTACTGTCTCAATTATATTATGGCACACCAGCTAGATCTACTGTTTCTATTATATTATGGCAAACCAGCTAGATCTACTGTCTCAATTATATTATGGCAGACCAGCTAGATCTACTGTCTCAATTATATTATGGCAGACCAGCTAGATCTACTGTCTCTATTATATTATGACAGACCAGCTAGATCTACTGTCTCAATCATATTATGCACACCAGCTAGATCTACTGTCTCTATTATATTATGACAGACCAGCTAGATCTACTGTCTCTATTAAATTCTGACAGACCAGCTAGATCTACTGTCTCTATTATATTACGACAGACCAGCTAGATCTACTGTCTCTATTATAATATGACAGACCAGCTAGATCTACTGTCTCAATTATGTTATGGCACACCAGCTAGATCTACTGTCTCTATTATATTATGGCAGACCAGCTAGATCTACTGTCTCTATTATATTATGACAGACCAGCTAGATCTACTGTCTCAATTATATTATGCCACACCAGCTAGATCTACTGTCTCAATTATATAATGACAGACCAACTAGATCTACTGTGTCTATTATATTATGACAGAAAGCTAGATCTACCTTCTCTATTGTATTATGACAGACTAGCTAGATCTAATGACTCAATTATATTATGACAGACCAGCTACATCTACAGTATCTAATATATTATGATAGACATGCAATATCTACTGTCTCAATTATATTATGGCAGACCAGCTAGATCTACTGTCTCAATTATATTACAGCAGACCAGCTAGATCTACTGTCTCTATTATATTATGACAGACCAGCTAGATCTACTGTCTCTATTATATTATGATAGACATGCAATATCTACTGTCTCAATTATATTATGGCACACCAGCTAGATCTACTGTTTCTATTATATTATGGCAAACCAGCTAGATCTACTGTCTCAATTATATTATGGCAGACCAGCTAGATCTACTGTCTCAATTATATTATGGCAGACCAGCTAGATCTACTGTCTCTATTATATTATGACAGACCAGCTAGATCTACTGACTCTTTTATATTATGACAGACCAGCTAGATCTACTCTCTCAATTATATTATGACAGACCAGCTAGATCTATTGTCTCTATTATATTATGACACACCAGCTAGATCTACTGTCTCAATCATATTATGGCACACCAGCTAGATCTACTGTCTCAATTATATAATGACAGACCAACTAGATCTACTGTGTCTATTATATTATGACAGAAAGCTAGATCTACCTTCTCTATTGTATTATGACAGACTAGCTAGATCTAATGACTCAATTATATTATGACAGACCAGCTACATCTACAGTATCTAATATATTATAATAGACATGCAATATCTACTGTCTCAATTATATTATGGCACACCAGCTAGATCTACTGTTTCTATTATAATATGACAGAGCAGGTAGATCTACTGTCTCAATTATATTATGGCAGACCAGCTAGATCTACTGTCTCAATTATATTACAGCAGACCAGCTAGATCTACTGTCTCTATTATATTATGACAGACCAGCTAGATCTACTGTCTCTATTATATTATGATAGACATGCAATATCTACTGTCTCAATTATATTATGGCACACCAGCTAGATCTACTGTTTCTATTATATTATGGCAAACCAGCTAGATCTACTGTCTCAATTATATTATGGCAGACCAGCTAGATCTACTGTCTCAATTATATTATGGCAGACCAGCTAGATCTACTGTCTCTATTATATTATGACAGACCAGCTAGATCTACTGTCTCAATCATATTATGCACACCAGCTAGATCTACTGTCTCTATTATATTATGACAGACCAGCTAGATCTACTGTCTCTATTAAATTCTGACAGACCAGCTAGATCTACTGTCTCTATTATATTACGACAGACCAGCTAGATCTACTGTCTCTATTATAATATGACAGACCAGCTAGATCTACTGTCTCAATTATGTTATGGCACACCAGCTAGATCTACTGTCTCTATTATATTATGGCAGACCAGCTAGATCTACTGTCTCTATTATATTATGACAGACCAGCTAGATCTACTGTCTCAATTATATTATGGCACACCAGCTAGATCTACTGTCTCAATTATATAATGACAGACCAACTAGATCTACTGTGTCTATTATATTATGACAGAAAGCTAGATCTACCTTCTCTATTGTATTATGACAGACTAGCTAGATCTAATGACTCAATTATATTATGACAGACCAGCTACATCTACAGTATCTAATATATTATGATAGACATGCAATATCTACTGTCTCAATTATATTATGGCACACCAGCTAGATCTACTGTTTCTATTATAATATGACAGAGCAGGTAGATCTACTGTCTCAATTATATTATGGCAGACCAGCTAGATCTACTGTCTCAATTATATTACAGCAGACCAGCTAGATCTACTGTCTCTATTATATTATGACAGACCAGCTAGATCTACTGTCTCTATTATATTATGATAGACATGCAATATCTACTGTCTCAATTATATTATGGCACACCAGCTAGATCTACTGTTTCTATTATATTATGGCAAACCAGCTAGATCTACTGTCTCAATTATATTATGGCAGACCAGCTAGATCTACTGTCTCAATTATATTATGGCAGACCAGCTAGATCTACTGTCTCTATTATATTATGACAGACCAGCTAGATCTACTGTCTCAATCATATTATGCACACCAGCTAGATCTACTGTCTCTATTATATTATGACAGACCAGCTAGATCTACTGTCTCTATTAAATTCTGACAGACCAGCTAGATCTACTGTCTCTATTATATTACGACAGACCAGCTAGATCTACTGTCTCTATTATATTATGACAGACCAGCTAGATCTACTGTCTCAATTATGTTATGGCACACCAGCTAGATCTACTGTCTCTATTATATTATGGCAGACCAGCTAGATCTACTGTCTCTATTATATTATGACAGACCAGCTAGATCTACTGTCTCAATTATATTATGGCACACCAGCTAGATCTACTGTCTCAATTATATAATGACAGACCAACTAGATCTACTGTGTCTATTATATTATGACAGAAAGCTAGATCTACCTTCTCTATTGTATTATGACAGACTAGCTAGATCTAATGACTCAATTATATTATGACAGACCAGCTACATCTACAGTATCTAATATATTATGATAGACATGCAATATCTACTGTCTCAATTATATTATGGCACACCAGCTAGATCTACTGTCTCTATTATATTATGACAGACCAGCTATATCTACTCTCTCAATTATATTATGACAGACCAGCTAGATCTACTGTCTCAATTATATTATGACAGACCAGCTAGATCTACTGTCTCTATTATATTATGACAGACCAGCTAGATCTACTGTCTCAATTATATTATGGCAGACCAGCTAGATCTACTGTCTCAATTATATTACGGCAGACCAGCTAGATCTACTGTCTCTATTATATTATGACAGACCAGCTAGATCTACTGTCTCTATTATATTATGATAGACATGCAATATCTACTGTCTCAATTATATTATGGCACACCAGCTAGATCTACTGTTTCTATTATATTATAGCAAACCAGCTAGATCTACTGTCTCAATTATATTATGGCAGACCAGCTAGATCTACTGTCTCAATTATATTATGGCAGACCAGCTAGATCTACTGTCTCTATTATATTATGACAGACCAGCTAGATCTACTGTCTCTATTATATTATGACAGACCAGCTAGATCTACTGTCTCAATCATATTATGGCACACCAGCTAGATCTACTGTCTCTATTATATTATGACAGACCAGCTAGATCTACTGTCTCAATCATATTATGGCACACCAGCTAGATCTACTGTCTCAATCATCTTATGGCACACCAGCTAGATCTACTGTCTCTATTATATTATGACAGACCAGCTAGATCTACTGTCTCAATTATATTATGGCACACCAGCTAGATCTACTGTCTCTATTATATTATAACAGACCAGCTAGATCTACTGACTCTTTTATATTATGACAGACCAGCTAGATCTACTCTCTCAATTATATTATGACAGACCAGCTAGATCTATTGTCTCTATTATATTATGACAGACCAGCTAGATCTACTGTCTCAATTATATTATGACAGACCAGCTACATTTAATGTCTCTACAATATTATGACAGACCAGCTACATCTACAGTCTCTAATATATTATGATAGACCTGCTAGGTCTACTTTCTAATTAATGTTATGACAGACCAGCTAGATCTACCTTCTCTATTGTATTATGACAGACTAGCTAGATCTAATGTCTCTACTATATTATGACAGACCAGCTACATCTACAGTCTCTAAAATATTATGATAAACTTGCTAGGTCTACATTCTAATTAATGTTATGACAGACCAGCTAGATCTACCTTCTCTATTGTATTATGACAGACTAGCTAGATCTACTGTCTCAATCATATTATGACAGAACAGCTACATCTACAGTCTCTAATATATTATGATAGACATGCAAGATCTACTGTCTCAATTATATTATGGCACACCAGCTAGATCTACTGTTTCTATTATATTATGACAGACCAGCTAGATCTACTGCCTCTATTAGATTATGACAGACCAGCTAGATCTACTGCCTCTATTAGATTATGACAGACCAGCTAGATCTACTGTCTCAATCATATTATGGCACACGAGCTAGATCTACTGTCTCTATTATATTATGACAGACCAGCTAGATCTACTGTCTCTATTATATTATGACAGACCAGCTAGATCTACTGTCTCAATCATATTATGGCACACGAGCTAGATCTACTGTTTATATTATATTATGACAGACCAGCTAGATCTACTGCCTCTATTAGATTATGACAGACCAGCTAGATCTACTGCCTCTATTAGATTATGACAGAACAGCTAGATCTACTGTCTCTATTATATTATGACAGACCATCTAGATCTACTGTCTCAATCATATTATGACACACCAGCTAGATCTACTGTCTCAATTATATTATGACAGACCAGCTACATCTACAGTCTCTAATATATTATGATAGACATGCAATATATACTATCTCAATTATATTATGGCACACCAGCTAGATCTACTGTTTCTATTACATTATGACAGAACAGCTAGATCTACTGTCTCAATTATATTATGGCACACCACCTAGATCTACTGTCTCTATTATATTATGACAGACCAGCTAGATCTACTGTCTTAATCATATTATGGCACACCAGCTAGATCTACTGTCTCTATTATATTATGACAGACCAGCTAGATCAACTGTCTCTATTAAATTCTGACAGACCAGCTAGATCTACTGTCTCTATTATATTATGGCACACCAGCTAGATCTACTGACTCTTTTCTATTATGACAGACCAGCTAGATCTACTGACTCTTTTCTATTATGACAGACCAGCTAGATCTACTCTATCAATTATATTATGACAGACCAGCTAGATCTACTGTCTCTATTATATTATGACAGACCAGCTAGATCTACTGTCTCAATTATATTATGACAGACCAGCTACATTTACTGTCTCTACTATATTATGACAGGCCAGCTACATCTACAGTCTCTAATATATTATGATAGACCTGCTAGGTCTACTTTCTCATTAATATTATGACGGACCAGCTAGATCTACTGCCTATTTTATATTATGACAGACCACCTAGATCTACTGTCTCAATTATATTATGACAGACCAGCTAGATCTACCTTCTCTATTGTATTATGACAGTCTAGCTAGATTTAATGTCTCAATTATATTATGACAGAGCAGCTAGATCTTCTGCCTATGTTGTAATATGACAGACCAGCTAGATCTACTGCCTATTTTATATTATGACAGACGAGCTAGATCTACTCTCTCAATTATATCATGGCAGACCAGCTAGAACTACTGTCTCTATTATGTTATGACAGACCAGCTAGATCTACTGTCTCATTTAAATTCTTCCAGACCAGCTAGATCTACTGTCTCTATTATATTATGACAGAACAGCTAGAACTACTGTCTCTATTACATTTTGACAGACCAGCTAGATCTACTGTCTCTATTATATTATGACAGACCAGCTAGATCTACTGTCTCAATTATATTATGACAGACCAGCTACATCTACAGTGTCTAATATATTATGATAGACGAGCTAGATCTACTCTCTCAATTATATCATAACAGACCAGCTAGATCTACTGTCTCTATTATATTATCACAGAACAGCTAGAACTACTGTCTCTATTACATTTTGACAGACCAGCTAGATCTACTGTCTCAATTATATTATGACAGACCAGCTACATCTACAGTGTCTAATATATTATGATAGACATGCAAGATCTACTGTCTCAATTATATTATGGCACACCAGCTAGATCTACTGTTTCTATTATATTATGACAGACCAGCTAGATCGACTGCCTCTATTAGATTATGACAGACCAGCTAGATCTACTGCCTCTATTAGATTATGAGAGACCAGCTACATCTACAGTCTCTAATATATTATGATAGACATGCAAGATCTAATGTCTCAATTATATTATGGCACACCAGCAAGATCTACTGTCTCTATTATATTATGACAGACCAGCAAAATCTACTGCGTCTTTTATATTATGACAGAGCAGCTAGATCTACTCTCTCAATCATATTATGGCACACTAGCTAGATCTACTGTCTCTATTATATTATGACAGACCAGCTAGATCTACTGTCTCTATTAAATTCTGACAGACCAGCTAGATCTACTGTCTCTATTATATTACGACAGACCAGCTAGATCTACTGTCTCTATTATATTATGACAGACCAGCTAGATCTACTGTCTCAATTATGTTATGGCACACCAGCTAGATCTACTGTCTCTATTATATTATGGCAGACCAGCTAGATCTACTGTCTCTATTATATTATGACAGACCAGCTAGATCTACTGTCTCAATTATGTTATGGCACACCAGCTAGATCTACTGTCTCTATTATATTATGGCAGACCAGCTAGATCTACTGTCTCTATTATATTATGACAGACCAGCTAGATCTACTGTCTCAATTATATTATGGCACACCAGCTAGATCTACTGTCTCAATTATATAATGGCAGACCAACTAGATCTACTGTGTCTATTATATTATGACAGAAAGCTAGATCTACCTTCTCTATTGTATTATGACAGACTAGCTAGATCTAATGACTCAATTATACTATGACAGACCAGCTACATCTACAGTATCTAATATATTATGATAGACATGCAATATCTACTGTCTCAATTATATTATGGCACACCAGCTAGATCTACTGTTTCTATTATAATATGACAGAGCAGGTAGATCTACTGTCTCAATTATATTATGGCAGACCAGCTAGATCTACTGTCTCAATTATATTACAGCAGACCAGCTAGATCTACTGTCTCTATTATATTATGACAGACCAGCTAGATCTACTGTCTCAATTATATTATGATAGACATGCAATATCTACTGTCTCAATTATATTATGGCACACCAGCTAGATCTACTGTTTCTATTATATTATGGCAAACCAGCTAGATCTACTGTCTCAATTATATTATGGCAGACCAGCTAGATCTACTGTCTCAATTATATTATGGCAGACCAGCTAGATCTACTGTCTCTATTATATTATGACAGACCAGCTAGATCTACTGTCTCAATCATATTATGCACACCAGCTAGATCTACTGTCTCTATTATATTATGACAGACCAGCTAGATCTACTGTCTCTATTAAATTCTGACAGACCAGCTAGATCTACTGTCTCTATTATATTACGACAGACCAGCTAGATCTACTGTCTCTATTATATTATGACAGACCAGCTAGATCTACTGTCTCAATTATGTTATGGCACACCAGCTAGATCTACTGTCTCTATTATATTATGGCAGACCAGCTAGATCTACTGTCTCTATTATATTATGACAGACCAGCTAGATCTACTGTCTCAATTATATTATGGCACACCAGCTAGATCTACTGTCTCAATTATATAATGACAGACCAACTAGATCTACTGTGTCTATTATATTATGACAGAAAGCTAGATCTACCTTCTCTATTGTATTATGACAGACTAGCTAGATCTAATGACTCAATTATATTATGACAGACCAGCTACATCTACAGTATCTAATATATTATGATAGACATGCAATATCTACTGTCTCAATTATATTATGGCACACCAGCTAGATCTACTGTCTCTATTATATTATGACAGACCAGCTATATCTACTCTCTCAATTATATTATGACAGACCAGCTAGATCTACTGTCTCAATTATATTATGACAGACCAGCTAGATCTACTGTCTCTATTATATTATGACAGACCAGCTAGATCTACTGTCTCTATTATATTATGACAGACCAGCTAGATCTACTGTCTCAATTATATTATGACAGACCAGCTACATCTACAGTGTCTAATATATTATGATAGACGAGCTAGATCTACTCTCTCAATTATATCATAACAGACCAGCTAGATCTACTGTCTCTATTATATTATCACAGAACAGCTAGAACTACTGTCTCTATTACATTTTGACAGACCAGCTAGATCTACTGTCTCAATTATATTATGACAGACCAGCTACATCTACAGTGTCTAATATATTATGATAGACATGCAAGATCTACTGTCTCAATTATATTATGGCACACCAGCTAGATCTACTGTTTCTATTATATTATGACAGACCAGCTAGATCTACTGCCTCTATTAGATTATGACAGACCAGCTAGATCTACTGCCTCTATTAGATTATGAGAGACCAGCTACATCTACAGTCTCTAATATATTATGATAGACATGCAAGATCTAATGTCTCAATTATATTATGGCACACCATCAAGATCTACTGTCTCTATTATATTATGACAGACCAGCAAAATCTACTGCGTCTTTTATATTATGACAGAGCAGCTAGATCTACTCTCTCAATCATATTATGGCACACTAGCTAGATCTACTGTCTCTATTATATTATGACAGACCAGCTAGATCTACTGTCTCAATTATGTTATGGCACACCAGCTAGATCTACTGTCTCTATTATATTACGACAGACCAGCTAGAGCTACTGTCTCTATTATTTTATGACAGACCAGCTAGATCTACTGTCTCAATTATGTTATGGCACACCAGCTAGATCTACTGTCTCTATTATATTATGGCAGACCAGCTAGATCTACTGTCTCTATTATATTATGACAGACCAGCTAGATCTACTGTCTCAATTATGTTATGGCACACCAGCTAGATCTACTGTCTCTATTATATTATGGCAGACCAGCTAGATCTACTGTCTCTATTATATTATGACAGACCAGCTAGATCTACTGTCTCAATTATATTATGGCACACCAGCTAGATCTACTGTCTCAATTATATAATGGCAGACCAACTAGATCTACTGTGTCTATTATATTATGACAGAAAGCTAGATCTACCTTCTCTATTGTATTATGACAGACTAGCTAGATCTAATGACTCAATTATACTATGACAGACCAGCTCCATCTACAGTATCTAATATATTATGATAGACATGCAATATCTACTGTCTCAATTATATTATGGCAGACCAGCTAGATCTACTGTCTCAATTATATTATGGCAGACCAGCTAGATCTACTGTCTCTATTATATTATGACAGACCAGCTAGATCTACTGTCTCAATCATATTATGCACACCAGCTAGATCTACTGTCTCTATTATATTATGACAGACCAGCTAGATCTACTGTCTCTATTAAATTCTGACAGACCAGCTAGATCTACTGTCTCTATTATATTACGACAGACCAGCTAGATCTACTGTCTCTATTATATTATGACAGACCAGCTAGATCTACTGTCTCAATTATGTTATGGCACACCAGCTAGATCTACTGTCTCTATTATATTATGGCAGACCAGCTAGATCTACTGTCTCTATTATATTATGACAGACCAGCTATATCTACTGTCTCAATTATATTATGGCACACCAGCTAGATCTACTGTCTCAATTATATAATGACAGACCAACTAGATCTACTGTGTCTATTATATTATGACAGAAAGCTAGATCTACCTTCTCTATTGTATTATGACAGACTAGCTAGATCTAATGACTCAATTATATTATGACAGACCAGCTACATCTACAGTATCTAATATATTATGATAGACATGCAATATCTACTGTCTCAATTATATTATGGCACACCAGCTAGATCTACTGTCTCTATTATATTATGACAGACCAGCTATATCTACTCTCTCAATTA
This sequence comes from Oncorhynchus mykiss, assembly GCF_013265735.2. Classification (NCBI taxonomy): domain Eukaryota; kingdom Metazoa; phylum Chordata; class Actinopteri; order Salmoniformes; family Salmonidae; genus Oncorhynchus; species Oncorhynchus mykiss. The sequence goes on from NC_048578.1 coordinate 42,010,620, forward strand.
TATTATGACAGACCAGCTAGATCTACTGTCTCAATTATATTATGACAGACCAGCTAGATCTACTGTCTCTATTATATTATGACAGACCAGCTAGATCTACTGTCTCAATTATATTATGGCAGACCAGCTAGATCTACTGTCTCAATTATATTACGGCAGACAAGCTAGATCTACTGTCTCTATTATATTATGACAGACCAGCTAGATCTACTGTCTCTATTATATTATGATAGACATGCAATATCTACTGTCTCAATTATATTATGGCACACCAGCTAGATCTACTGTTTCTATTATATTATGGCAAACCAGCTAGATCTACTGTCTCAATTATATTATGGCAGACCAGCTAGATCTACTGTCTCAATTATATTATGGCAGACCAGCTAGATCTACTGTCTCTATTATATTATGACAGACCAGCTAGATCTACTGTCTCTATTATATTATGACAGACCAGCTAGATCTACTGTCTCAATCATATTATGGCACACCAGCTAGATCTACTGTCTCTATTATATTATGACAGACCAGCTAGATCTACTGTCTCAATTATATTATGGCACACCAGCTAGATCTACTGTCTCTATTATATTATGACAGACCAGCTAGATCTACTGACTCTTTTATATTATGACAGACCAGCTAGATCTACTCTCTCAATTATATTATGACAGACCAGCTAGATCTATTGTCTCTATTATATTATGACAGACCAGCTAGATCTACTGTCTCAATTATATTATGACAGACCAGCTACATTTAATGTCTCTACTATATTATGACAGACCAGCTACATCTACAGTCTCTAATATATTATGATAGACCTGCTAGGTCTACTTTCTAATTAATGTTATGAAGGACCAGCTAGATCTACCTTCTCTATTGTATTATGACAGACTAGCTAGATCTAATGTCTCTACTATATTATGACAGACCAGCTACATCTACAGTCTCTAATATATTATGATAAACTTGCTAGGTCTACATTCTAATTAATGTTATGACAGACCAGCTAGATCTACCTTCTCTATTGTATTATGACAGACTAGTTAGATCTACTGTCTCAATCATATTATGACAGAACAGCTACATCTACAGTCTCTAATATATTATGATAGACATGCAAGATCTACTGTCTCAATTATATTATGGCACACCAGCTAGATCTACTGTTTCTATTATATTATGACAGACCAGCTAGATCTACTGCCTCTATTAGATTATGACAGACCAGCTAGATCTACTGCCTCTATTAGATTATGAGAGACCAGCTACATCTACAGTCTCTAATATATTATGATAGACATGCAAGATCTACTCTCTCAATCATATTATGGCACACCAGCTAGATCTACTGTTTCTATTATATTATGGCAAACCAGCTAGATCTAATGTCTCAATTATATTATGGCAGACCAGCTAGATCTACTGTCTCAATTATATTATGGCAGACCAGCTAGATCTACTGTCTCTATTATATTATGACAGACCAGCTAGATCTACTGTCTCAATCATATTATGCACACCAGCTAGATCTACTGTCTCTATTATATTATGACAGACCAGCTAGATCTACTGTCTCTATTAAATTCTGACAGACCAGATAGATCTACTGTCTCTATTATATTACGACAGACCAGCTAGATCTACTGTCTCTATTATATTATGACAGACCAGCTAGATCTACTGTCTCAATTATGTTATGGCACACCAGCTAGATCTACTGTCTCTATTATATTATGGCAGACCAGCTAGATCTACTGTCTCTATTATATTATGACAGACCAGCTAGATCTACTGTCTCAATTATATTATGGCACACCAGCTAGATCTACTGTCTCAATTATATAATGACAGACCAACTAGATCTACTGTGTCTATTATATTATGACAGAAAGCTAGATCTACCTTCTCTATTGTATTATGACAGACTAGCTAGATCTAATGACTCAATTATATTATGACAGACCAGCTACATCTACAGTATCTAATATATTATGATTGACATGCAATATCTACTGTCTCAATTATATTATGGCACACCAGCTAGATCTACTATCTCTATTATATTATGACAGACCAGCTATATCTACTCTCTCAATTATATTATGACAGACCAGCTAGATCTACTGTCTCAATTATATTATGACAGACCAGCTAGATCTACTGTCTCTATTATATTATGACAGACCAGCTAGATCTACTGTCTCAATTATATTATGGCAGACCAGCTAGATCTACTGTCTCAATTATATTACGGCAGACCAGCTAGATCTACTGTCTCTATTATATTATGACAGACCAGCTAGATCTACTGTCTCTATTATATTATGATAGACATGCAATATCTACTGTCTCAATTATATTATGGCACACCAGCTAGATCTACTGTTTCTATTATATTATGGCAAACCAGCTAGATCTACTGTCTCAATTATATTATGGCAGACCAGCTAGATCTACTGTCTCAATTATATTATGGCAGACCAGCTAGATCTACTGTCTCTATTATATTATGACAGACCAGCTAGATCTACTGTCTCTATTATATTATGACAGACCAGCTAGATCTACTGTCTCAATCATATTATGGCACACCAGCTAGATCTACTGTCTCTATTATATTATGACAGACCAGCTAGATCTACTGTCTCAATCATATTGTGGCACACCAGCTAGATCTACTGTCTCAATCATCTTATGGCACACCAGCTAGATCTACTGTCTCTGGTATATTATGACATACCAGCTAGATCTACTGTCTCTATTAAATTCTGACAGACCAGCTAGATCTACTGTCTCTATTATATTATGACAGACCAGCTAGATCTACTGTCTCTATTATATTATGACAGACCAGCTAGATCTACTGTCTCAATTATATTATGGCACACCAGCTAGATCTACTGTCTCTATTATATTATGACAGACCAGCTAGATCTACTGACTCTTTTATATTATGACAGACCAGCTAGATCTACTCTCTCAATTATATTATGACAGACCAGCTAGATCTATTGTCTCTATTATATTATGACAGACCAGCTAGATCTACTGTCTCAATTATATTATGACAGACCAGCTACATTTAATGTCTCTACTATATTATGACAGACCAGCTACATCTACAGTCTCTAATATATTATGATAGACCTGCTAGGTCTACTTTCTAATTAATGTTATGAAGGACCAGCTAGATCTACCTTCTCTATTGTATTATGACAGACTAGCTAGATCTAATGTCTCTACTATATTATGACAGACCAGCTACATCTACAGTCTCTAATATATTATGATAAACTTGCTAGGTCTACATTCTAATTAATGTTATGACAGACCAGCTAGATCTACCTTCTCTATTGTATTATGACAGACTAGTTAGATCTACTGTCTCAATCATATTATGACAGAACAGCTACATCTACAGTCTCTAATATATTATGATAGACATGCAAGATCTACTGTCTCAATTATATTATGGCACACCAGCTAGATCTACTGTTTCTATTATATTATGACAGACCAGCTAGATCTACTGCCTCTATTAGATTATGACAGACCAGCTAGATCTACTGCCTCTATTAGATTATGAGAGACCAGCTACATCTACAGTCTCTAATATATTATGATAGACATGCAAGATCTACTCTCTCAATCATATTATGGCACACCAGCTAGATCTACTGTCTCTATTATATTATGACAGACCAGCTAGATCTACTGTCTCTATTATATTATGACAGACCAGCTAGATCTACTGTCTCAATCATATTATGGCACACCAGCTAGATCTACTGTTTATATTATATTATGACAGACCAGCTAGATCTACTGTCTCTATTAAATTCTGACAGAACAGCTAGATCTACTGTCTCTATTATATTATGACAGACCATCTAGATCTACTGTCTCAATCATATTATGACACACCAGCTAGATCTACTGTTTCTATTATATTATGACAGAACAGCTAGATCTACTGTCTCAATTATATTATGGCACACCACCTAGATCTACTGTCTCTATTATATTATGACAGACCAGCTAGATCTACTGTCTTAATCATATTATGGCACACCAGCTAGATCTACTGTCTCTATTATATTATGACAGAGCAGCTAGATCTACTGTCTCAATCATATTATGGCACACCAGCTAGATCTACTGTCTCTATTATATTATGACAGACCAGCTAGATCAACTGTCTCTATTAAATTCTGACAGACCAGCTAGATCTACTGTCTCTATTATATTATGGCACACCAGCTAGATCTACTGACTCTTTTCTATTATGACAGACCAGCTAGATCTACTGACTCTTTTCTATTATGACAGACCAGCTAGATCTACTCTATCAATTATATTATGACAGACCAGCTAGATCTACTGTGTCTATTATATTATGACAGAAAGCTAGATCTACCTTCTCTATTGTATTATGACAGACTAGCTAGATCTAATGACTCAATTTTATTATGACAGAGCAGCTACATCTACAGTAGCTAATATATTATGATAGACATGCAATATCTACTGTCTCAATTATATTATGGCACACCAGCTAGATCTACTGTCTCAATCATATTATGGCACACCAGCTAGATCTACTGTCTCAATTATATAATGACAGACCAACTAGATCTACTGTGTCTATTATATTATGACAGAAAGCTAGATCTACCTTCTCTATTGTATTATGACAGACTAGCTAGATCTAATGACTCAATTATATTATGACAGACCAGCTACATCTACAGTATCTAATATATTATGATAGACATGCAATATCTACTGTCTCAATTATATTATGGCACACCAGCTAGATCTACTGTCTCTATTATATTATGACAGACCAGCTATATCTACTCTCTCAATTATATTACGACAGACCAGCTAGATCTACTGTCTCAATTATATTATGACAGACCAGCTAGATCTACTGTCTCTATTATATTATGACAGACCAGCTAGATCTACTGTCTCAATTATATTACGGCAGACCAGCTAGATCTACTGTCTCTATTATATTATGACAGACCAGCTAGATCTACTGTCTCTATTATATTATGACAGACCAGCTAGATCTACTGTCTCTATTATATTATGATAGACATGCAATATCTACTGTCTCAATTATATTATGGCACACCAGCTAGATCTACTGTTTCTATTATATTATGGCAAACCAGCTAGATCTACTGTCTCAATTATATTATTGCAGACCAGCTAGATCTACTGTCTCAATTATATTATGGCAGACCAGCTAGATCTACTGTCTCTATTATATTATGACAGACCAGCTAGATCTACTGTCTCTATTATATTATGACAGACCAGCTAGATCTACTGTCTCAATCATATTATGGCACACCAGCTAGATCTACTGTCTCTATTATATTATGACAGACCAGCTAGATCTACTGTCTCAATCATATTGTGGCACACCAGCTAGATCTACTGTCTCAATCATCTTATGGCACACCAGCTAGATCTACTGTCTCTGGTATATTATGACATACCAGCTAGATCTACTGTCTCTATTAAATTCTGACAGACCAGCTAGATCTACTGTCTCTATTATATTATGACAGACCAGCTAGATCTACTGTCTCTATTATATTATGACAGACCAGCTAGATCTACTGTCTCAATTATATTATGGCAAACCAGCTAGATCTACTGTCTCTATTATATTATGACAGACCAGCTAGATCTACTGACTCTTTTATATTATGACAGACCAGCTAGATCTACTCTCTCAATTATACTATGACAGACCAGCTAGATCTATTGTCTCTATTATATTATGACAGACCAGCTAGATCTACTGTCTCAATTATATTATGACAGACCAGCTACATTTAATGTCTCTACTATATTATGACAGACCAGCTACATCTACAGTCTCTAATATATTATGATAGACCTGCTAGGTCTACTTTCTAATTAATGTTATGACAGACCAGCTAGATCTACCTTCTCTATTGTATTATGACAGACTAGCTAGATCTAATGTCTCTACTATATTATGACAGACCAGCTACATCTACAGTCTCTAATATATTATGATAAACTTGCTAGATCTACATTCTAATTAATGTTATGACAGACCAGCTAGATCTACCTTCTCTATTGTATTATGACAGACTAGCTAGATCTACTGTCTCAATCATATTATGACAGAACAGCTACATCTACAGTCTCTAATATATTATGATAGACATGCAAGATCTACTGTCTCAATTATATTATGGCACACCAGCTAGATCTACTGTTTCTATTATATTATGACAGACCAGCTAGATCTACTGCCTCTATTAGATTATGACAGACCAGCTAGATCTACTGTCTCAATCATATTATGACAGAACAGCTACATCTACAGTCTCTAATATATTATGATAGACATGCAAGATCTAATGTCTCAATTATATTATGGCACACCAGCAAGATCTACTGTCTCTATTATATTATGACAGACCAGCAAGATCTACTGCCTCTTTTATATTATGACAGAGCAGCTAGATCTACTCTCTCAATCATATTATGGCACACCAGCTAGATCTACTGTCTCTATTATATTATGACAGACCAGCTAGATCTACTGTCTCTATTATATTATGACAGACCAGCTAGATCTACTGTCTCAATCATATTATGGCACACCAGCTAGATCTACTGTTTATATTATATTATGACAGACCAGCTAGATCTACTGTCTCTATTAAATTCTGACAGAACAGCTAGATCTACTGTCTCTATTATATTATGACAGACCATCTAGATCTACTGTCTCAATCATATTATGACACACCAGCTAGATCTACTGTCTCAATTATATTATGACAGACCAGCTACATCTACAGTCTCTAATATATTATGATAGACATGCAATATATACTATCTCAATTATATTATGGCACACCAGCTAGATCTACTGTTTCTATTATATTATGACAGAACAGCTAGATCTACTGTCTCAATTATATTATGGCACACCAGCTAGATCTACTGTCTCTATTATATTATGACAGACCAGCTAGATCTACTGTCTTAATCATATTATGGCACACCAGCTAGATCTACTGTCTCTATTATATTATGACAGAGCAGCTAGATCTACTGTCTCAATCATATTATGGCACACCAGCTAGATCTACTGTCTCTATTATATTATGACAGACCAGCTAGATCAACTGTCTCTATTAAATTCTGACAGACCAGCTAGATCTACTGTCTCTATTATATTATGGCACACCAGCTAGATCTACTGACTCTTTTCTATTATGACAGACCAGCTAGATCTACTGACTCTTTTCTATTATGACAGACCAGCTAGATCTACTCTATCAATTATATTATGACAGACCAGCTAGATCTACTGTCTCTATTATATTATGACAGACCAGCTAGATCTACTGTCTCAATTATATTATGACAGACCAGCTACATTTACTGTCTCTACTATATTATGACAGGCCAGCTACATCTACAGTCTCTAATATATTATGATAGACCTGCTAGGTCTACTTTCTCATTAATATTATGACGGACCAGCTAGATCTACTGCCTATTTTATATTATGACAGACCACCTAGAGCTACTGTCTCAATTATATTATGACAGACCAGCTAGATCTACTTTCTAAATTATATTATGACAGACCAGCTAGATCTTCTGCCTATTTTATATTATGACAGACCAACTAGATCTACTGTGTCTATTATATTACGACAGACAGCTAGATCTACCTTCTCTATTGTATTATGACAGTCTAGCTAGATTTAATGTCTCAATTATATTATGACAGAGCAGCTAGATCTTCTGCCTATGTTGTAATATGACAGACCAGCTAGATCTACTGTCTCAATTATATTATGACAGACCAGCTACATCTACAGTCTCTAATATATTATGATAGACATGCAAGATCTAATGTCTCAATTATATTATGGCACACCAGCAAGATCTACTGTCTCTATTATATTATGACAGACGAGCTAGATCTACTCTCTCAATTATATCATGGCAGACCAGCTAGAACTACTGTCTCTATTATGTTATGACAGACCAGCTAGATCTACTGTCTCAATTAAATTCTTCCAGACCAGCTAGATCTACTGTCTCTATTATATCATGGCAGACCAGCTAGAACTACTGTCTCTATTATATTATGACAGACCAGCAAGATCTACTGCCTCTATTATATTATGACAGACGAGCTAGATCTACTCTCTCAATCATATTATGGCACACCAGCTAGATCTACTGTCTCTATTATATTATGACAGACCAGCTAGATCTACTGTCTCTATTATATTATGACAGACCAGCTAGATCTACTGTCTCAATCATATTATGGCACACCAGCTAGATCTACTGTTTATATTATATTATGACAGACCAGCTAGATCTACTGTCTCTATTAAATTCTGACAGAACAGCTAGATCTACTGTCTCTATTATATTATGACAGACCATCTAGATCTACTGTCTCAATCATATTATGACACACCAGCTAGATCTACTGTCTCAATTATATTATGACAGACCAGCTACATCTACAGTCTCTAATATATTATGATAGACATGCAATATATACTATCTCAATTATATTATGGCACACCAGCTAGATCTACTGTTTCTATTATATTATGACAGAACAGCTAGATCTACTGTCTCAATTATATTATGGCACACCAGCTAGATCTACTGTCTCTATTATATTATGACAGACCAGCTAGATCTACTGTCTTAATCATATTATGGCACACCAGCTAGATCTACTGTCTCTATTATATTATGACAGAGCAGCTAGATCTACTGTCTCAATCATATTATGGCACACCAGCTAGATCTACTGTCTCTATTATATTATGACAGACCAGCTAGATCAACTGTCTCTATTAAATTCTGACAGACCAGCTAGATCTACTGTCTCTATTATATTATGGCACACCAGCTAGATCTACTGACTCTTTTCTATTATGACAGACCAGCTAGATCTACTGACTCTTTTCTATTATGACAGACCAGCTAGATCTACTCTATCAATTATATTATGACAGACCAGCTAGATCTACTGTCTCTATTATATTATGACAGACCAGCTAGATCTACTGTCTCAATTATATTATGACAGACCAGCTACATTTACTGTCTCTACTATATTATGACAGGCCAGCTACATCTACAGTCTCTAATATATTATGATAGACCTGCTAGGTCTACTTTCTCATTAATATTATGACGGACCAGCTAGATCTACTGCCTATTTTATATTATGACAGACCACCTAGAGCTACTGTCTCAATTATATTATGACAGACCAGCTAGATCTACTTTCTAAATTATATTATGACAGACCAGCTAGATCTTCTGCCTATTTTATATTATGACAGACCAACTAGATCTACTGTGTCTATTATATTACGACAGACAGCTAGATCTACCTTCTCTATTGTATTATGACAGTCTAGCTAGATTTAATGTCTCAATTATATTATGACAGAGCAGCTAGATCTTCTGCCTATGTTGTAATATGACAGACCAGCTAGATCTACTGTCTCAATTATATTATGACAGACCAGCTACATCTACAGTCTCTAATATATTATGATAGACATGCAAGATCTAATGTCTCAATTATATTATGGCACACCAGCAAGATCTACTGTCTCTATTATATTATGACAGACGAGCTAGATCTACTCTCTCAATTATATCATGGCAGACCAGCTAGAACTACTGTCTCTATTATGTTATGACAGACCAGCTAGATCTACTGTCTCAATTAAATTCTTCCAGACCAGCTAGATCTACTGTCTCTATTATATCATGGCAGACCAGCTAGAACTACTGTCTCTATTATATTATGACAGACCAGCAAGATCTACTGCCTCTTTTATATTATGACAGACGAGCTAGATCTACTCTCTCAATTATATCATGGCAGACCAGCTAGAACTACTGTCTCTATTATGTTATGACAGACCAGCTAGATCTACTGTCTCAATTAAATTCTTCCAGACCAGCTAGATCTACTGTCTCTATTATATTATGACAGAACAGCTAGAACTACTGTCTCTATTACATTTTGACAGACCAGCTAGATCTACTGTCTCTATTATATTATGACAGACCAGCTAGATCTACTGTCTCAATTATATTATGACAGACCAGCTACATCTACAGTCTCTAATATATTATGATAGACCAGCAAGATCTACTGCCTCTTTTATATAATGACAGACGAGCTAGATCTACTCTCTCAATTATATCATAACAGACCAGCTAGATCTACTGTCTCTATTATATTATCACAGAACAGCTAGAACTACTGTCTCTATTACATTTTGACAGACCAGCTAGATCTACTGTCTCAATTATATTATGACAGACCAGCTAGATCTACTGTCTCTATTATATTATGACAGACAGCAAGATCTACTGTCTCTATTATATTATGATAGACATGCAAGATCTAATGTCTCAATTATATTATGGCACACCAGCAAGATCTACTGTCTCTATTATATTATGACAGACCAGCTAGATCTACTGTCTCTATTATATTATGACAGACCAGCTAGATCTACTGTCTCTATTATATTATGACAGACCAGCAAGATCTACTGCCTCTTTTATATTATGACAGAGCAGCTAGATCTACTCTCTCAATCATATTATGGCACACCAGCTAGATCTACTGTCTCTATTATATTATGACAGACCAGCTAGATCTACTGTCTCTATTATATTATGACAGACCAGCTAGATCTACTGTCTCAATCATATTATGGCACACCAGCTAGATCTACTGTTTATATTATATTATGACAGACCAGCTAGATCTACTGTCTCTATTAAATTCTGACAGAACAGCTAGATCTACTGTCTCTATTATATTATGACAGACCATCTAGATCTACTGTCTTAATCATTTTATGACACACCAGCTAGATCTACTGTCTCAATTATATTATGACAGACCAGCTACATCTACAGTCTCTAATATATTATGATAGACATGCAATATATACTATCTCAATTATATTATGGCACACCAGCTAGATCTACTGTTTCTATTATATTATGACAGAACAGCTAGATCTACTGTCTCAATTATATTATGGCACACCAGCTAGATCTACTGTCTCTATTATATTATGACAGACCAGCTAGATCTACTGTCTTAATCATATAATGGCACACCAGCTAGATCTACTGTCTCTATTATATTATGACAGAGCAGCTAGATCTACTGTCTCAATCATATTATGGCACACCAGCTAGATCTACTGTCTCTATTATATTATGACAGACCAGCTAGATCAACTGTCTCTATTAAATTCTGACAGACCAGCTAGATCTACTGTCTCTATTATATTATGGCACACCAGCTAGATCTACTGACTCTTTTCTATTATGACAGACCAGCTAGATCTACTGACTCTTTTCTATTATGACAGACCAGCTAGATCTACTCTATCAATTATATTATGACAGACCAGCTAGATCTACTGTCTCTATTATATTATGACAGACCAGCTAGATCTACTGTCTCAATTATATTATGACAGACCAGCTACATTTACTGTCTCTACTATATTATGACAGGCCAGCTACATCTACAGTCTCTAATATATTATGATAGACCTGCTAGGTCTACTTTCTCATTAATATTATGACGGACCAGCTAGATCTACTGCCTATTTTATATTATGACAGACCACCTAGATCTACTGTCTCAATTATATTATGACAGACCAGCTAGATCTACTTTCTAAATTATATTATGACAGACCAGCTAGATCTTCTGCCTATTTTATATTATGACAGAACAACTAGATCTTCTGCCTATTTTATATTATGACAGACCAACTAGATCTACTGTGTCTATTATATTACGACAGACAGCTAGATCTACCTTCTCTATTGTATTATGACAGTCTAGCTAGATTTAATGTCTCAAGTATATTATGACAGAGCAGCTAGATCTTCTGCCTATGTTGTAATATGAATGACCAGCTAGATCTATTGTCTCAATTATATTATGACAGACCAGCTACATCTACAGTCTCTAATATATTATGATAGACATGCAAGATCTAATGTCTCAATTATATTATGGCACACCAGCTAGATCTACTGTCTCTATTATATTATGACAGACCAGCAAGATCTACTGTCTCTATTATATTATGACAGACTAGCAAGATCTACTGCCTCTATTAGATTATGACAGACCAGCTAGATCTACTGTCTCAATTATATTATGACAGACCAGCTAGAACTACTGTCTCTATTACATTTTGACAGACCAGCTAGATCTACTGTCTCAATTATATTATGACAGACCAGCTACATCTACAGTGTCTAATATTTTATGATAGACATGCAAGATCTACTGTCTCAATTATATTATGGCACACCAGCTAGATCTACTGTTTCTATTAGATTATGACAGACCAGCTAGATCTACTGCCTCTATTAGATTATGAGAGACCAGCTACATCTACAGTGTCTAATATATTATGATAGACATGCAAGATCTACTGCCTCTTTTATATTATGACAGACCAGCTAGATCTACTGTCTCAATCATATTATGGCACACCAGCTAGATCTACTGTTTATATTATATTATGACAGACCAGCTAGATCTACTGTCTCTATTAAATTCTGACAGAACAGCTAGATCTACTGTCTCTATTATATTATGACAGACCATCTAGATCTACTGTCTCAATCATATTATGACACACCAGCTAGATCTACTGTCTCAATTATATTATGACAGACCAGCTACATCTACAGTCTCTAATATATTATGATAGACATGCAATATATACTATCTCAATTATATTATGGCACACCAGCTAGATCTACTGTTTCTATTATATTATGACAGAACAGCTAGATCTACTGTCTCAATTATATTATGGCACACTAGCTAGATCTACTGTCTCTATTATATTATGACAGACCAGCTAGATCTACTGTCTTAATCATATTATGGCACACCAGCTAGATCTACTGTCTCTATTATATTATGACAGAGCAGCTAGATCTACTGTCTCAATCATATTATGGCACACCAGCTAGATCTACTGTCTCTATTATATTATGACAGACCAGCTAGATCAACTGTCTCTATTAAATTCTGACAGACCAGCTAGATCTACTCTCTCAATTATATCATGGCAGACCAGCTAGAACTACTGTCTCTATTGTGTTATGACAGACCAGCTAGATCTACTGTCTCAATTAAATTCTTCCAGACCAGCTAGATCTACTGTCTCTATTATATTATGACAGAACAGCTAGAACTACTGTCTCTATTACATTTTGACAGACCAGCTAGATCTACTGTCTCTATTATATTATGACAGACCAGCTAGATCTACTGTCTCAATTATGTTATGACAGACCAGCTACATCTACAGTGTCTAATATATTATGATAGACATGCAAGATCTACTGTCTCAATTATATTATGGCACACCAGCAAGATCTACTGTCTCTATTATATTATGACAGACCAGCAAGATCTACTGCCTCTTTTATATAATGACAGACGAGCTAGATCTACTCTCTCAATTATATCATAACAGACCAGCTAGATCTACTGTCTCTATTATATTATCACAGAACAGCTAGAACTACTGTCTCTATTACATTTTGACAGACCAGCTAGATCTACTGTCTCTATTATATTATGACAGAACAGCTAGAACTACTGTCTCTATTAAATTTTGACAGACCAGCTAGATCTACTGTCTCTATTATATTATGACAGAACAGCTCAAACTATTGTCTCTATTAAACTATGACAGACCAGCTAGATCTACTGTCTCTATTATATTTTCACAGACCAGCTACATCTACTTTCTCTGCTAATTTATGACAGACCAGCTAGATCTACTGCCTATTTTATATTATGACAGACCAGCTAGATCTACTGTCTCAATTATATTATGGCACACCAGCTAGATCTACTGTCTCTACTATATTATGACAGACCAGCTAGATCTACTGTCTCTATTAAATTCTGACAGACCAGCTAGATATACTGTCTCTAGTCTATTATATTATGACAGACCAGCTAGATCTACTGTCACAATTATATTATGACAAACCAGCACGATCTACTGCCTCTATTATATTATGACAGAACAGCTAGATCTACTGTCTCAATTATATTATGACAGACCAGCTACATTTACTGTCTCTACTATATTATGACAGGCCAGCTACATCTACAGTCTCTATTATATTATGATAGACCTGCTAGGTCTACTTTCTCATTAATATTATGACGGACCAGTTAGATCTACTGCCTCTTTTATATTATGACAGACCACCTAGATCTACTGTCTCAATTATATTATGACAGACCAGCTAGATCTACTTTCTAAATTATATTATGACAGACCAGCTAGATCTTCTGCCTATTTTATATTATGACAGACCAACTAGATCTACTGTGTCTATTATATTACGACAGACAGCTAGATCTACCTTCTCTATTGTATTATGACAGTCTAGCTAGATTTAATGTCTCAATTATATTATGACAGAGCAGCTAGATCTTCTGCCTATGTTGTAATATGACAGACCAGCTAGATCTACTGTCTCAATTATATTATGACAGACCAGCTACATCTACAGTCTCTAATATATTATGATAGACATGCAAGATCTAATGTCTCAATTATATTATGGCACACCAGCAGGATCTACTGTCTCTATTATATTATGACAGACCAGCAAGATCTACTGCCTCTTTTATATTATGACAGACGAGCTAGATCTACTCTCTCAATTATATCATGGCAGACCAGCTAGAACTACTGTCTCTATTATGTTATGACAGACCAGCTAGATCTACTGTCTCAATTAAATTCTTCCAGACCAGCTAGATCTACTGTCTCTATTATATTATGACAGAACAGCTAGAACTACTGTCTCTATTACATTTTGACAGACCAGCTAGATCTACTGTCTCTATTATATTATGACAGACCAGCTAGATCTACTGTCTCAATTATATTATGACAGACCAGCTACATTTACTGTCTCTACTATATTATGACAGGCCAGCTACATCTACAGTCTCTAATATATTATGATAGACCTGCTAGGTCTACTTTCTCATTAATATTATGACGGACCAGCTAGATCTACTGCCTCTTTTATATTATGACAGACCACCTAGATCTACTGTCTCAATTATATTATGACAGACCAGCTAGATCTACTTTCTAAATTATATTATGACAGACCAGCTAGATCTTCTGCCTATTTTATATTATGACAGACCAACTAGATCTACTGTGTCTATTATATTATGACAGACAGCTAGATCTACCTTCTCTATTGTATTATGACAGTCTAGCTAGATTTAATGTCTCAATTATATTATGACAGAGCAGCTAGATCTTCTGCCTATGTTATAATATGACAGACCAGCTAGATCTACTGTCTCAATTATATTATGACAGACCAGCTACATCTACAGTCTCTAATATATTATGATAGACATGCAAGATCTAATGTCTCAATTATATTATGGCACACCAGCAAGATCTACTGTCTCTATTATATTATGACAGACCAGCAAGATCTACTGCCTCTTTTATATAATGACAGACGAGCTAGATCTACTCTCTCAATTATATCATAACAGACCAGCTAGATCTACTGTCTCTATTAAATTCTTCCAGACCAGCTAGATCTACTGTCTCTATTATATTATCACAGAACAGCTAGAACTACTGTCTCTATTACATTTTGACAGACCAGCTAGATCTACTGTCTCTATTATATTATGACAGAACAGCTCAAACTATTGTCTCTATTAAACTATGACAGACCAGCTAGATCTACTGTCTCTATTATATTTTCACAGACCAGCTACATCTACTTTCTCTGCTAATTTATGACAGACCAGCTAGATCTACTGCCTATTTTATATTATGACAGACCAGCTAGATCTACTCTCTCAATTATATTATGGCACACCAGCTAGATCTACTGTCTCTATTATATGATGACAGACCAGCTAGATCTACTGTCTCTATTAAATTCTGACAGACCAGCTAGATATACTGTCTCTAGTCTATTATATTATGACAGACCAGCTAGATCTACTTTCTAAATTATATTATGACAGACCAGCTAGATCTTCTGCCTATTTTATATTATGACAGACCAACTAGATCTACTGTGTCTATTATATTATGACAGACAGCTAGATCTACCTTCTCTATTGTATTATGACAGTCTAGCTAGATTTAATGTCTCAATTATATTATGACAGAGCAGCTAGATCTTCTGCCTATGTTATAATATGACAGACCAGCTAGATCTACTGTCTCAATTATATTATGACAGACCAGCTACATCTACAGTGTCTAATATATTATGATAGACATGCAAGATCTACTGTCTCTATTATATTATGACAGACCAGCAAGATCTACTGCCTCTTTTATATAATGACAGACGAGCTAGATCTACTCTCTCAATTATATCATAACAGACCAGCTAGATCTACTGTCTCTATTAAATTCTTCCAGACCAGCTAGATCTACTGTCTCTATTATATTATCACAGAACAGCTAGAACTACTGTCTCTATTACATTTTGACAGACCAGCTAGATCTACTGTCTCTATTATATTATGACAGAACAGCTAGAACTACTGTCTCTATTAAATTTTGACAGACCAGCTAGATCTACTGTCTCTATTATATTATGACAGAACAGCTCAAACTATTGTCTCTATTAAACTATGACAGACCAGCTAGATCTACTGTCTCTATTATATTTTCACAGACCAGCTACATCTACTTTCTCTGCTAATTTATGACAGACCAGCTAGATCTACTGCCTATTTTATATTATGACAGACCAGCTAGATCTACTGTCTCAATTATATTATGGCACACCAGCTAGATCTACTGTCTCTATTATATGATGACAGACCAGCTAGATCTACTGTCTCTATTAAATTCTGACAGACCAGCTAGATATACTGTCTCTAGTCTATTATATTATGACAGACCAGCTAGATCTACTGTCACAATTATATTATGACAAACCAGCACGATCTACTGCCTCTATTATATTATGACAGAACAGCTAGATCTACTGTCTCAATTATATTATGACAGACCAGCTACATTTACTGTCTCTACTATATTATGAAAGGCCAGCTACATCTACAGTCTCTAATATATTATGATAGACCTGCTAGGTCTACTTTCTCATTAATATTATGACGGACCAGCTAGATCTACTGCCTCTTTTATATTATGACAGACCACCTAGATCTACTGTCTCAATTATATTATGACAGACCAGCTAGATCTACTTTCTAAATTATATTATGACAGACCAGCTAGATCTTCTGCCTATTTTATATTATGACAGACCAACTAGATCTACTGTGTCTATTATATTACGACAGACAGCTAGATCTACCTTCTCTATTGTATTATGACAGTCTAGCTAGATTTAATGTCTCAATTATATTATGACAGAGCAGCTAGATCTTCTGCCTATGTTGTAATATGACAGACCAGCTAGATCTACTGTCTCAATTATATTATGACAGACCAGCTACATCTACAGTCTCTAATATATTATGATAGACATGCAAGATCTAATGTCTCAATTATATTATGGCACACCAGCAGGATCTACTGTCTCTATTATATTATGACAGACCAGCAAGATCTACTGCCTCTTTTATATTATGACAGACGAGCTAGATCTACTCTCTCAATTATATCATGGCAGACCAGCTAGAACTACTGTCTCTATTATGTTATGACAGACCAGCTAGATCTACTGTCTCAATTAAATTCTTCCAGACCAGCTAGATCTACTGTCTCTATTATATTATGACAGAACAGCTAGAACTACTGTCTCTATTACATTTTGACAGACCAGCTAGATCTACTGTCTCTATTATATTATGACAGAACAGCTCAAACTATTGTCTCTATTAAACTATGACAGACCAGCTAGATCTACTGTCTCTATTATATGATGACAGACCAGCTAGATCTACTGTCTCTATTAAATTCTGACAGACCAGCTAGATATACTGTCTCTAGTCTATTATATTATGACAGACCAGCTAGATCTACTGTCACAATTTTATTATGACAAACCAGCACGATCTACTGCCTCTATTATATTATGACAGAACAGCTAGATCTACTGTCTCAATTATATTATGACAGACCAGCTACATTTACTGTCTCTACTATATTATGGCAGGCCAGCTACATCTACAGTCTCTAATATATTATGATAGACCTGCTAGGTCTACTTTCTCATTAATATTATGACGGACCAGCTAGATCTACTGCCTCTTTTATATTATGACAGACCACCTAGATCTACTGTCTCAATTATATTATGACAGACCAGCTAGATCTACTTTCTAAATTATATTATGACAGACCAGCTAGATCTTCTGCCTATTTTATATTATGACAGACCAACTAGATCTACTGTGTCTATTATATTACGACAGACAGCTAGATCTACCTTCTCTATTGTATTATGACAGTCTAGCTAGATTTAATGTCTCAATTATATTATGACAGAGCAGCTAGATCTTCTGCCTATGTTGTAATATGACAGACCAGCTAGATCTACTGTCTCAATTATATTATGACAGACCAGCTACATCTACAGTCTCTAATATATTATGATAGACATGCAAGATCTAATGTCTCAATTATATTATGGCACACCAGCAGGATCTACTGTCTCTATTATATTATGACAGACCAGCAAGATCTACTGCCTCTTTTATATTATGACAGACGAGCTAGATCTACTCTCTCAATTATATCATGGCAGACCAGCTAGAACTACTGTCTCTATTATGTTATGACAGACCAGCTAGATCTACTGTCTCAATTAAATTCTTCCAGACCAGCTAGATCTACTGTCTCTATTATATTATGACAGAACAGCTAGAACTACTGTCTCTATTACATTTTGACAGACCAGCTAGATCTACTGTCTCTATTATATTATGACAGACCAGCTAGATCTACTGTCTCAATTATATTATGACAGACCAGCTACATTTACTGTCTCTACTATATTATGACAGGCCAGCTACATCTACAGTCTCTAATATATTATGATAGACCTGCTAGGTCTACTTTCTCATTAATATTATGACGGACCAGCTAGATCTACTGCCTCTTTTATATTATGACAGACCACCTAGATCTACTGTCTCAATTATATTATGACAGACCAGCTAGATCTACTTTCTAAATTATATTATGACAGACCAGCTAGATCTTCTGCCTATTTTATATTATGACAGACCAACTAGATCTACTGTGTCTATTATATTATGACAGACAGCTAGATCTACCTTCTCTATTGTATTATGACAGACCAGCTAGATCTACTGTCTCTATTATATTATGACAGACCAGCAAGATCTACTGCCTCTTTTATATAATGACAGACGAGCTAGATCTACTCTCTCAATTATATCATAACAGACCAGCTAGATCTACTGTCTCTATTAAATTCTTCCAGACCAGCTAGATCTACTGTCTCTATTATATTATCACAGAACAGCTAGAACTACTGTCTCTATTACATTTTGACAGAACAGCTAGATCTACTGTCTCTATTATATTATGACAGAACAGCTAGAACTACTGTCTCTATTAAATTTTGACAGACCAGCTAGATCTACTGTCTCTATTATATTATGAAAGAACAGCTCAAACTATTGTCTCTATTAAACTATGACAGACCAGCTAGATCTACTGTCTCTATTATATTTTCACAGACCAGCTACATCTACTTTCTCTGCTAATTTATGACAGACCAGCTAGATCTACTGCCTCTTTTATATTATGACAGACCAGCTAGATCTACTGTCTCTATTAAATTCTGACAGACCAGCTAGATATACTGTCTCTATTAAATTCTTCCAGACCAGCTAGATCTACTGTCTCTATTAAATTCTTCCAGACCAGCTAGATCTACTGTCTCTATTATATTATGACAGACCAGCTAGATCTACTGTCTCTATTCAATTCTGACAGACCAGCTAGATATACTGTCTCTAGTCTATTATATTATGACAGACCAGCTAGATCTACTGTCACAATTATATTATGACAAACCAGCACGATCTACTGTCTCTATTATATTATGACAGAACAACTAGATCTGTTGCCTCAATTATATTATGAAAGACCAGCTAGATCTACTGTCTCTATTGTATTACGACAGACCAACTAGATCTACTGTCTATTATATTATGACAGACCAGCTAGATCTACTGTCTCTATTGTATTACGACAGACCAACTAGATCTACTGTCTATTATATTATGACAGACCAGCTAGATCTACTGTCTCTATTGTATTATGACAGACCAGCTACATCTACAGTCTCTAATACATTATGATAGACATGCAAGATCTACTGTCTAAATTATATTATGGCAGACCAGCTAGATCTATTGTCTCAATTATATTATGAAAGACCAGATAGAGCTACAGTCTCAATTACATTATGGCAGACCAGCTCGATCTACTCTCTCAATTATATTACGAAAGACCAGCTAGATCTACTGTATCAGTTATATTATGACAGACCAGCTAGAACTACTGTCTCTATTATATTGTGACAGACCAGCTAGATCTACTGCCCCTATTATATGACAGACCACCTAGATCTATTGTCTCAATTATATTATGAAAGACCAGCTAGATCTACTGTCTCTATTCAATTATGACAGACCATCTAGATCTAACGTCTCTATTACATTTTGACAGACCAGCTAGATCTACTACCTCTTTTATATTTTGACAGACCAGCTAGATCTACTGTCTCAATTATTTCATCGCAGACCAGCAAGATCTACTCTCTCAATTATATTACGAAAGACCAGATAGATCAACTGTCTCAATGATATGACAGACCAGCTAGATCTACTGTCTCTATTGTATTATGGCACACCAGCTAGATCTACTGCCCCTATTATATTATGACAGACCACCTAGATCTATTGTCTCAATTATATTATGACAGACCAGCTACATCTACAGTGTCTAATATATTATGATAGACATGCAAGATCTAATGTCTCAATTATATTATGGCACACCAGCAAGATCTACTGTCTCTATTATATTATGACAGACCAGCAAGATCTACTGTCTCTATTATATTATGACAGACCAGCAAGATCTACTGCCTCTTTTATATAATGACAGACGAGCTAGATCTACTCTCTCAATTATATCATAACAGACCAGCTAGATCTACTGTCTCTATTAAATTCTTCCAGACCAGCTAGATCTACTGTCTCTATTATATTATGACAGACCAGCTAGATCTACTGTCTCTATTAAATTCTGACAGACCAGCTAGATATACTGTCACAATTATATTATGACAAACCAGCACGATCTACTGTCTCTATTATATTATGACAGAACAACTAGATCTGTTGCCTCAATTATATTATGAAAGACCAGCTAGATCTACTGTCTCTATTGTATTACGACAGACCAACTAGATCTACTGTCTATTATATTATGACAGACCAGCTAGATCTACTGTCTCTATTGTATTACGACAGACCAACTAGATCTACTGTCTATTATATTATGACAGACCAGCTAGATCTACTGTCTCTATTGTATTATGACAGACCAGCTACATCTACAGTCTCTAATACATTATGATAGACATGCAAGATCTACTGTCTAAATTATATTATGGCAGACCAGCTAGATCTATTGTCTCAATTATATTATGAAAGACCAGATAGAGCTACAGTCTCAATTACATTATGGCAGACCAGCTCGATCTACTCTCTCAATTATATTACGAAAGACCAGCTAGATCTACTGTATCAGTTATATTATGACAGACCAGCTAGAACTACTGTCTCTACTATATTATGACAGACCAGCTACATCTACAGTCTCTATTGTATTATGACAGATCAGCTAGATCTGCTGTCTCAATTATGTTATGACAGACCATCTATATCTATCTAGACCAGATAGATCAACTGTCTCAATGATATGACAGACCAGCTAGATCTACTGTCTCTATTGTATTATGGCACACCAGCTAGATCTACTGCCCCTATTATATTATGACAGAACACCTAGATCTATTGTCTCAATTATATTATGAAAGACCAGCTAGATCTACTGTCTCTATTCAATTATGACAGACCATCTAGATCTAACGTCTCTATTAAATTATGACAGACCAGCTAGATCTACTGTCTCTATTATTTTATGACAGACCTACTAGATCTACTGTCTCTATTACATTTTGACAGACCAGCTAGATCTACTACCTCTTTTATATTTTGACAGACCAGCTAGATCTACTGTCTCAATTATTTCATCGCAGACCAGCTAGATCTACTCTCTCAATTATATTACGAAAGACCAGCTAGATTTACTGTCTCTACTATATTATGACAGACCAGCTACATCTACAGTCTCAATTATATTATCGCAGACGAGCTAGATCTACTGCCTCGTATATTATGACAAACCATTTTAGAACTACTGTCTCAATTATATTATGACAGACCAGCTAGATCTACTGTCTCAATTAAATTCTTCCAGACCAGCTAGATCTACTGTCTCTATTATATTATGACAGAACAGCTAGAACTACTGTCTCTATTACATTTTGACAGACCAGCTAGATCTACTGTCTCTATTATATATGACAGACCAGCTAGATCTACTGTCTCAATTATATTATGACAGACTAGCTACATTTACTGTCTCTACTATATTATGACAGGCCAGCTACATCTACAGTCTCTAATATATTATGATAGACCTGCTAGGTCTACTTTCTCATTAATATTATGACGGACCAGCTAGATCTACTGCCTCTTTTATATTATGACAGACCACCTAGATCTACTGTCTCAATTATATTATGACAGACCAGCTAGATCTACTTTCTAAATTATATTATGACAGACCAGCTAGATCTTCTGCCTATTTTATATTATGACAGACCAACTAGATCTACTGTGTCTATTATATTATGACAGACAGCTAGATCTACCTTCTCTATTGTATTATGACAGTCTAGCTAGATTTAATGTCTCAATTATATTATGACAGAGCAGCTAGATCTTCTGCCTATGTTATAATATGACAGACCAGCTAGATCTACTGTCTCAATTATATTATGACAGACCAGCTACATCTACAGTGTCTAATATATTATGATAGACATGCAAGATCTAATGTCTCAATTATATTATGGCACACCAGCAAGATCTACTGTCTCTATTATATTATGACAGACTAGCAAGATCTACTGCCTCTTTTATATAATGACAGACGAGCTAGATCTACTCTCTCAATTATATCATAACAGACCAGCTAGATCTACTGTCTCTATTATATTATCACAGAACAGCTAGAACTACTGTCTCTATTATATTATCACAGAACAGCTAGAACTACTGTCTCTATTACATTTTGACAGACCAGCTAGATCTACTGTCTCTATTAAATTCTTCCAGACCAGCTAGATCTACTGTCTCTATTATATTATCACAGAACAGCTAGAACTACTGTCTCTATTACATTTTGACAGACCAGCTAGATCTACTGTCTCTATTATATTATGACAGAACAGCTCAAACTATTGTCTCTATTAAACTATGACAGACCAGCTAGATCTACTGTCTCTATTATATTTTCACAGACCAGCTACATCTACTTTCTCTGCTAATTTATGACAGACCAGCTAGATCTACTGCCTATTTTATATTATGACAGACCAGCTGGATCTACTGTCTCAATTATATTATGGCACACCAGCTAGATCTACTGTCTCTATTATATTATGACAGACCAGCTAGATCTACTGTCTCTATTAAATTCTGACAGACCAGCTAGATATACTGTCTCTAGTCTATTATATTATGACAGACCAGCTAGATCTACTGCCTCTTTTATATTATGACAGACCACCTAGATCTACTGTCTCAATTATATTATGACAGACCAGCTAGATCTACTTTCTAAATTATATTATGCCAGACCAGCTAGATCTTCTGCCTATTTTATATTATGACAGACCAACTAGATCTACTGTGTCTATTATATTATGACAGAAAGCTAGATCTACCTTCTCTATTGTATTATGACAGTCTAGCTAGATTTAATGTCTCAATTATATTATGACAGACCAGCTACATCTACAGTGTCTAATATATTATGATAGACATGCAAGATCTAATGTCTCAATTATATTATGGCACACCAGCTAGATCTACTGTCTCTATTATATTATGACAGACCAGCAAGATCTACTGCCTCTATTATATAATGACAGACGAGCTAGATCTACTCTCTCAATTATATCATAACAGACCAGCTAGATCTACTGCCTCTTTTATATAATGACAGACGAGCTAGATCTACTCTCTCAATTATATCATAACAGACCAGCTAGATCTACTGTCTCTATTAAATTCTTCCAGACCAGCTAGATCTACTGTCTCTATTATATTATCACAGAACAGCTAGAACTACTGTCTCTATTACATTTTGACAGAACAGCTAGATCTACTGTCTCTATTATATTATGACAGAACAGCTAGAACTACTGTCTCTATTAAATTTTGACAGACCAGCTAGATCTACTGTCTCTATTATATTATGACAGAACAGCTCAAACTATTGTCTCTATTAAACTATGACAGACCAGCTGGATCTACTGTCTCTATTATATTTTCACAGACCAGCTACATCTACTTTCTCTGCTAATTTATGACAGACCAGCTAGATCTACTGCCTATTTTATATTATGACAGACCAGCTAGATCTACTGTCTCAATTATATTATGGCACACCAGCTAGATCTACTGTCTCTATTATATTATGACAGACCAGCTAGATCTACTGTCTCTATTAAATTCTGACAGACCAGCTAGATATACTGTCTCTAGTCTATTATAATATGACAGACCAGCTAGATCTACTGTCACAATTATATTATGACAAACCAGCACGATCTACTGCCTCTATTATATTATGACAGAACAGCTAGATCTACTGTCTCAATTATATTATGACAGACCAGCTACATTTACTGTCTCTACTATATTATGACAGGCCAGCTACATCTACAGTCTCTAATATATTATGATAGACCTGCTAGGTCTACTTTCTCATTAATATTATGACGGACCAGCTAGATCTACTGCCTCTTTTATATTATGACAGACCACCTAGATCTACTGTCTCTATTATATTATGACAGACCAGCAAGATCTACTGCCTCTATTATATAATGACAGACGAGCTAGATCTACTCTCTCAATTATATCATAACAGACCAGCTAGATCTACTGCCTCTTTTATATAATGACAGACGAGCTAGATCTACTCTCTCAATTATATCATAACAGACCAGCTAGATCTACTGTCTCTATTAAATTCTTCCAGACCAGCTAGATCTACTGTCTCTATTATATTATCACAGAACAGCTAGAACTACTGTCTCTATTACATTTTGACAGAACAGCTAGATCTACTGTCTCTAATATATTATGACAGAACAGCTAGAACTACTGTCTCTATTAAATTTTGACAGACCAGCTAGATCTACTGTCTCTATTATATTATGACAGAACAGCTCAAACTATTGTCTCTATTAAACTATGACAGACCAGCTAGATCTACTGTCTCTATTATATTTTCACAGACCAGCTACATCTACTTTCTCTGCTAATTTATGACAGACCAGCTAGATCTACTGCCTATTTTATATTATGACAGACCAGCTAGATCTACTGTCTCAATTATATTATGGCACACCAGCTAGATCTACTGTCTCTATTATATTATGACAGACCAGCTAGATCTACTGTCTCTATTAAATTCTGACAGACCAGCTAGATATACTGTCTCTAATCTATTATAATATGACAGACCAGCTAGATCTACTGTCACAATTATATTATGACAAACCAGCACGATCTACTGCCTCTATTATATTATGACAGAACAGCTAGATCTACTGTCTCAATTATATTATGACAGACCAGCTACATTTACTGTCTCTACTATATTATGACAGGCCAGCTACATCTACAGTCTCTAATATATTATGATAGACCTGCTAGGTCTACTTTCTCATTAATATTATGACGGACCAGCTAGATCTACTGCCTCTTTTATATTATGACAGACCACCTAGATCTACTGTCTCAATTATATTATGACAGACCAGCTAGATCTACTTTCTAAATTATATTATGACAGACCAGCTAGATCTTCTGCCTATTTTATATTATGACAGACCAACTAGATCTACTGTGTCTATTATATTATGACAGACAGCTAGATCTACCTTCTCTATTGTATTATGACAGTCTAGCTAGATTTAATGTCTCAATTATATTATGACAGAGCAGCTAGATCTTCTGCCTATGTTATAATATGACAGACCAGCTAGATCTACTGTCTCAATTATATTATGACAGACCAGCTACATCTACAGTGTCTAATATATTATGATAGACCAGCTAGATCTACTGTCTCTAATAAATTCTGACAGACCAGCTAGATCTACTGTCTCTATTATATTATGACAGACCAGCTAGATCTACTGTCTCTATTATATTATGACAGACCAGCTAGATCTACTGTCTCTATTAAATTCTTCCAGACCAGCTAGATCTACTGTCTCTATTATATTATGACAGACCAGCTAGATCTACTGTCTCTATTAAATTCTGACAGACCAGCTAGATATACTGTCTCTAGTCTATTATATTATGACAGACCAGCTAGATCTACTGTCACAATTATATTATGACAAACCAGCACGATCTACTGTCTCTATTATATTATGACAGAACAACTAGATCTGTTGCCTCAATTATATTATGAAAGACCAGCTAGATCTACTGTCTCTATTGTATTACGACAGACCAACTAGATCTACTGTCTATTATATTATGACAGACCAGCTAGATCTACTGTCTCTATTGTATTACGACAGACCAACTAGATCTACTGTCTATTATATTATGACAGACCAGCTAGATCTACTGTCTCTATTGTATTATGACAGACCAGCTACATCTACAGTCTCTAATACATTATGATAGACATGCAAGATCTACTGTCTAAATTATATTATGGCAGACCAGCTAGATCTATTGTCTCAATTATATTATGAAAGACCAGATAGAGCTACAGTCTCAATTACATTATGGCAGACCAGCTCGATCTACTCTCTCAATTATATTACGAAAGACCAGCTAGATCTACTGTATCAGTTATATTATGACAGACCAGCTAGAACTACTGTCTCTATTATATTGTGACAGACCAGCTAGATCTACTGCCCCTATTATATGACAGACCACCTAGATCTATTGTCTCAATTATATTATGAAAGACCAGCTAGATCTACTGTCTCTATTCAATTATGACAGACCATCTAGATCTAACGTCTCTATTACATTTTGACAGACCAGCTAGATCTACTACCTCTTTTATATTTTTACAGACCAGCTAGATCTACTGTCTCAATTATTTCATCGCAGACCAGCAAGATCTACTCTCTCAATTATATTACGAAAGACCAGATAGATCAACTGTCTCAATGATATGACAGACCAGCTAGATCTACTGTCTCTATTGTATTATGGCACACCAGCTAGATCTACTGCCCCTATTATATTATGACAGACCACCTAGATCTATTGTTTCAATTATATTATGACAGACCAGCAAGATCTACAGTGTCTAATATATTATGATAGACATGCAAGATCTAATGTCTCAATTACATTATGGCACACCAGCTAGATCTACTCTCTCAATTATATCATGGCAGACCAGCTAGATCTACTGTCTCTATTAAATTCTTCCAGACCAGCTAGATCTACTGTCTCTATTATATTATGACAGACCAGCTAGATCTACTGTCTCTATTAAATTCTGACAGACCAGCTAGATATACTGTCTCTAGTCTATTATATTATGACAGACCAGCTAGATCTACTGTCACAATTATATTATGACAAACCAGCACGATCTACTGTCTCTATTATATTATGACAGAACAACTAGATCTGTTGCCTCAATTATATTATGAAAGACCAGCTAGATCTACTGTCTCTATTGTATTACGACAGACCAACTAGATCTACTGTCTATTATATTATGACAGACCAGCTAGATCTACTGTCTCTATTGTATTACGACAGACCAACTAGATCTATTGTCTCAATTATATTATGAAAGACCAGATAGAGCTACAGTCTCAATTACATTATGGCAGACCAGCTCGATCTACTCTCTCAATTATATTACGAAAGACCAGCTAGATCTACTGTATCAGTTATATTGTGACAGACCAGCTAGAACTACTGTCTCTACTATATTATGACAGACCAGCTACATCTACAGTCTCTATTGTATTATGACAGATCAGCTAGATCTGCTGTCTCAATTATGTTATGACAGACCATCTATATCTATCTAGACCAGATAGATCAACTGTCTCAATGATATGACAGACCAGCTAGATCTACTGTCTCTATTGTATTATGGCACACCAGCTAGATCTACTGCCCCTATTATATTATGACAGACCACCTAGATCTATTGTCTCAATTATATTATGAAAGACCAGCTAGATCTACTGTCTCTATTCAATTATGACAGACCATCTAGATCTAACGTCTCTATTAAATTATGACAGACCAGCTAGATCTACTGTCTCTATTATTTTATGACAGACCTACTAGATCTACTGTCTCTATTACATTTTGACAGACCAGCTAGATCTACTGTCTCAATTATTTCATCGCAGACCAGCTAGATCTACTCTCTCAATTATATTACGAAAGACCAGCTAGATTTACTGTCTCTACTATATTATGACAGACCAGCTACATCTACAGTCTCAATTATATTATCGCAGACGAGCTAGATCTACTGCCTCGTATATTATGACAAACCATTTTAGAACTACTGTCTCAATTATATTATGACAGACCAGCTAGATCTACTGTCTCTTTTATATTTTTACAGACCAGCTAGATTTACTGTCTCAATTATATTATGGCAGACCAACTAGATCTACTCTCTCAATTATATAACGAAAGACCAGCTAGATTTACTGTCTCAATTATAGTATGAAAGACCAGCTAGATCTACTGTCTCTATTATATTATGACAGATCAGCTATATCTGCTGTCTCAATTATGTTATGACAGACCATCTATATCTATCTAGACCAGATAGATCAACTGTCTCAATGATATGACAGACCAGCTAGATCTACTGTCTCTATTGTATTATGACAGACCAGCTAGACATACTGTCTCTATTGTATTATGACAGACCAGCTAGACCTACTGTCTCTATTATATTATGACAGACCAGCTAGATCTACTGTCTATTAACTATAAAAACTGACGAGATGAACTATAAATTGAGAAGAATATTGGGAGACAACTATAAAACGTGGAGACTATGGAGACGAACATTTAACAAACAGAGCTATTACTGACTATCATATAGTAGACTATCAAATCAGGCGCATTGGAAGGGTTGAGCATCACCAAGTAAACTTGACTGGCAGAGAGGAGGAACCATGCAGGATGGCTGGTGTTATCAATAGAAAGACCCCTCAAACTTAAACTCTTGACCTCCAAACCAGTTCCATTGCTTTTTAAAAATTGTACCCTTCTAATCAGGGACTGAGTTAGACCCGGGACACCAGGTGGGCGATTCCCCTCTGATCAGGGACTGAGTTAGACCTGGGACACCAGGTAGGTGATTCCCCTCTGATCAGGGACTGAGTTAGACCTGGGACACCAGGTAGGTGATTCCCCTCTGATCAGGGCCTGATTTAGACCTAGGACACCAGGTGGGTGCAAATAATGATCAGGTAGAAAACCAGCAGCAGGCTCCGGACCACGTTGTCAGAGTTGAATATCCCTGCTCTATACGGTGATTAGCTAGATCCCCCAATTATCACTCAGCAGGGGACAGGGAGGGTTAGGTTTTATGTGAGTTACAAACCTCAGCCTGACCTTTCACCTCACAGTTAAGAGTTCATTCAGGGACAGAATGTTGGGGGCATGATGTCACCTGATCAAACAGATTAAAATAACAGCCGTTTCTTTCAAGGGAAATCCTACATGGACCCAAAATGTCTTGAATGATCGGTCACACACACACACAACATTAAGAAAGACATCCCCTTTATTGACTGACAGATCATAGGAACAATATACTATAGGCACAAGAACGTCACTGCTCTTTATTCAGGTTATCCAATGTCTTTCTCCAGTGCTTTTATAGAATGATACACATTACTGCTGTACAACAAGCCCAACTGGTTTTCTGTTCTAACAAACTGTACATGACGACATCATGCAACATGGGCACTGATCTGACCAACAAGCTCCCCTCAAATAACAAGGCAATAAAATACCTAACCCATGTGAATATCAGACCATTGTCAGACAATCTTTAATCTAGAACATAGTTGTTAGACAATCCAAAAGATACCATAAGTGCGCATTTAAGTAAAAGGTAGAAATTAATTGGTGAATAGAATGTCCTCAGTTTCTTCAGACTAGCTTTATTCAAAACTCAAAAGGCTGTGATCAATGTAGTGTAGTCAATACAACGGGTGGGTCTAATCCTAAATTAAAACCAGATTCCAGCTGGTGTCTATTCCAGAAGTTACCACCAGCTAAATCTATGACGTTAAAATGCTTATTTACTCTGTTCCATCTGACTGTGCAATCCACTGTCTCATCAGCCCAGCCAGGCAATTTATATACTTGATCTCCACTATAAAAATCATCTAGACATTCTAATTTCTTTTAGACTAAAATGTAGTTTTCAACAGTGGACATTTGTATAAAACTTTGTCTGTCCGACATTTTCAAGTGATTGTGTAAGCTGTGTTGTTGAGAGACCACATTTTCTATGCCAGGTGAAATCCCACCTCATTAGCTCATTGTTACAGCCTAAACAAATGCAGCTACAATTGTTATTCTGTCTGCTCTGTTTGACGTGACAGTAAGTTAGCCATAGTTGGCTAGCTAGCAAGAAATAAGAACCAATAGAACGAACGACCAGTCCGCTTGGGGTAGCAACCCGAGATGTGTGTCGGGACTTTATCTTACGGAAGTTTGAAATAGTATGAATGAATTCATCGAAATAACGTTTTTAATGAAAATATGTCAATCACTATTTCAATAGGTTGGTAACCCGTTGTATAAAAGTGATAATGCCCCGGAAGCCGGTGTTAAAAGAGATTGTATTGTCTATTGGCCTAACAACACGCGTACCAATATACCCTCCATTAAAAACAGATAGGACTCTTCAGTCAAAAACAAACTATAGCCAGCCAGTCTTCAACATACTTGATGCTCCTGACAAGTCACGTTCTCTGATAAAGATCTCTACTCAATAAAACAGGACTATTAATGATCAAGTCTAATATTCATTATTTGTAATAAATTATCTTTAGCTAGGCGTGTGTGTTTTCTGTTCTTGAACCACCCACCAAGTAAAGATAATTTTGAGAAAAGGTCATTTTTTATAGCGATAGATATACCTGGACAATGTGTGTCTAGTTTGAGTCAGAAGCCTTTTAACCCTGATATAGAGATATATACAAATCCTTAATATAAAACAACCACCTAGACTTCCCAACCATATGGAAGAACTAGTTAAAAATGTATTCAAATCAACGTCAAGGCCTCCATCTTCCTACAGGAGAACGCGGTCAGAAATACCTAATCCAAATACCTCCGGTTTCATCCCAAAAGGCACCCTTTTCCCTATATAGTGCACTACTTCAGACCAGGGCCTATAGGGCGTAGGGTGGCATTTGGTACAAATCTTCAGAATGAAACAGACTCCTCATGTTGATCAGTAATGTTCTTGCATGTCATCATCCTATACAGCACGATGTCATCATCCTATACAGCACGATGTCATCATCCTATACAGCACGATGTCATCATCCTATACAGCACGATGTCATCATCCTATACAGCACGATGTCATCATCCTATACAGCACGGTGTCATCATCCTATACAGCACAGTGTCATCATCCTATACAGCACGATGTCATCATCCTATACAGCACGATGTCATCATCCTATACAGCACGATGTCATCATCCTATACAGCACGATGTCATCATCCTATACAGCACGATGTCATCATCCTATACAGCACGATGTCATCATCCTATACAGCACGATGTCATCATCCTATACAGCACGGTGTCATCATCCTATACAGCACAGTGTCATCATCCTATACAGCACGATGTCATCATCCTATACAAGGTCTCTTATGCTTGGTTTGAGGAGAGGATTGGCAGACGAACGTTGCCTCTCTGCAGACATAAGCCAACGGCAGACAGCCTTGCTCCTCAAGTCTCCTCTTCGGGCACCAATCACCTTCCCGGGAGGAGCAGGGGGAGGGGCTTGGCGTGGCAGGGGTGAGATGGAGAGCGGTGTAACGTAAAGTACTGAGCGCAGGTTGTCACTGGACGGAGGAGGAAGGGAGGACAGGTATTGAGGGAGGTGGCACCTCCTGGTCTCTCCTCAACAGGAGCAGTTCCCACAGCCCTTGACACTGTTCATGATCTCCTCCTGTAGTTTCTTCCTCTCCTCCTCCTTCTGGCTGAGTCTCTCTGGCTGCAGTTCCACCGGGCTGTTCTTAATGTTCAGTATCTTACTGTTCTGAGTGTTCCACAGGTCAGCATACAGAGAGCCTGGAGTAGCCAGGAGAGAGTGGTGGTCCCCTCGCTCTGCTATCTTACCCTGGAGGAGGAGGGGAGACAGAGAGGATTAAACTATTATAAAATCTAGTCAGACTAAAGTCCCATGTAAAAAGGACTTTGACACAGAATTAAGTATTGAATGGGAGACATACAGAATGAATGTTAATATCAAGTCTAGAGTGAAGAACAGAGTCAACTCTCCCTCTCCTCGTAACTGTTTCTACAGACACTGTTTCTAACTCAGTGACTTAATGAGCCGAGACCACGGCGATGCGGCAAAACAGACCTCCTCCTCGCGACAACGACCTTCTGATCTCTCCATCTGACTGCCTCTGCTCCCGTAGGAACACAGGAAACATCAACAACAACTTTCAGAGCGCTACGACTCACCACACGACAAGCAAACCAAGCCTCAGTCCTCTCCAGACTCTCCAGTCCCCAGCCTCTCCCCTTTCCAGTCCCCAGCCTCTCCCCTTTCCAGTCCCCAGCCTCTCCCCTTTCCAGTCCCCAGCCTCTCCCCTTTCCAGTCCCCAGCCTCTCCCCTTTCCAGTCCCCAGCCTCTCCCCTTTCCAGTCCCCAGCCTCTCCCCTTTCCAGTCCCCAGCCTCTCCCCTTTCCAGTCCCCAGCCTCTCCCCTTTCCAGTCCCCAGCCTCTCCCCTTTCCAGTCCCCAGCCTCTCCCCTTTCCAGTCCCCAGCCTCTCCCCTTTCCAGTCCCCAGCCTCTCCCCTTTCCAGTCCCCAGCCTCTCCCCTTTCCAGTCCCCAGCCTCTCCTATAAGTAATATTGAGGCAGCTTATTGTAATGCTTGGCCTATCCTATAAGTACGCACTAAATCATTGCCCACGTTACACATGAAATATATTGAGGCAAAAATGACAGAAACTAGTCTACAATTAGCAAAATAGCGTGCGTGTGTCGCAGGTTGTTCTGGTGCGTGTGCCGCAGGTTGTTCTGGTGTGTGTGTCGCAGGTTGTTCTGGTGTGTGTGTCGCAGGTTGTTCTGGTGTGTGTGTCGCAGGTTGTTCTGGTGCGTGTGTCGCAGGTTGTTCTGGTGCGTGTGTCGCAGGTTGTTCTGGTGTGTGTGTCGCAGGTTGTTCTGGTGCGTGTGCCGCAGGTTGTTCTGGTGCGTGTGTCGCAGGTTGTTCTGGTGCGTGTGTCGCAGGTTGTTCTGGTGTGTGTGTTGCAGGTTGTTCTGGTGCGTGTGCCGCAGGTTGTTCTGGTGCGTGTGCCGCAGGTTGTTCTGGTGCGTGTGTCGCAGGTTGTTCTGGTGCGTGTGTCGCAGGTTGTTCTGGTGCGTGTGTGTGTCGCAGGTTGTTCTGGTGCGTGTGTGTGTCGCAGGTCGTTCTGGTGCGTGTGTCGCAGGTCGTTCTGGTGCGTGTGTCGCAGGTCGTTCTGGTGCGTGTGCCGCAGGTTGTTCTGGTGCGTGTGCCGCAGGTTGTTCTGGTGCGTGTGTCGCAGGTTGTTCTGGTGCGTGTGTGTGTCGCAGGTCGTTCTGGTGCGTGTGTCGCAGGTCGTTCTGGTGCGTGTGCCGCAGGTTGTTCTGGTGCGTGTGCCGCAGGTTGTTCTGGTGCGTGTGTCGCAGGTTGTTCTGGTGCGTGTGCCGCAGGTTGTTCTGGTGCGTGTGCCGCAGGTTGTTCTGGTGCGTGTGCCGCAGGTTGTTCTGGTGCGTGCGTGTGTCGCAGGTTGTTCTGGTGCGTGTGTCGCAGGGTGCGTGTGTCACAGGTTGTTCTGGTGCGTGTGTCGCAGGTTGTTCTGGTGCGTGTGTCGCAGGTTGTTCTGGTGCGTGTGTCGCAGGTTGTTCTGGTGCGTGTGTGTGTCGCAGGTTGTTCTGGTGCGTGTGTCGCAGGGTGCGTGTGTCGCAGGTTGTTCTGGTGCGTGTGTCGCAGGGTGCGTGTGTCGCAGGTTGTTCTGGTGCGTGTGTCGCAGGTTGTTCTGGTGCGTGCGTGTGTCGCAGGTTGTTCTGGTGCGTGTGTCGCAGGGTGCGTGTGTCGCAGGTTGTTCTGGTGCGTGTGTCGCAGGTTGTTCTGGTGCGTGTGTCGCAGGTTGTTCTGGTGCGTGTGTCGCAGGTTGTTCTGGTGTGTGTGTCGCAGGTTGTTCTGGTGCGTGTGTCGCAGGTTGTTCTGGTGCGTGTGTGTGTTGCAGGTTGTTCTGGTGCGTGTGTGTGTTGCAGGTTGTTCTGGTACGTGTGTCGCAGGTTGTTCTGGTGCGTGTGTCGCAGGTTGTTCTGGTGCGTGTGTCGCAGGTTGTTCTGGTGCGTGTGTGTGTTGCAGGTTGATGGAAATGTAGCTAGCTCACTAACCAAATGCACCAAGATAGGGAAATGCTGGCAGACGCCCAGATTTGGGACCTGAATGATATTTGAGGTAGAAGAAATCGTGGTTTACTAGCCAAAATCCTTAAACATGTCCTCCAGTGATTTCTTCACTTTTCCTGTCGATAAATTATATCCCAAGTACGGAATTACAGGAAAGTACTACTTCATAAAGTTCAGTTTATCTAAAAAAAAAATTTTAAAAAAAAATTGTTTTGTTTTATCCCTTCAAGGTGTGTACTTTACTGTATTTATACTTGGGATATCGCTTTTCAACAGGAAAAGTAATTTAGTATTTTTTTTAAAAGTAGAAGATCGCTGGAGAACGTCTTTAAGCTCCCTTTCTGGACGTATCACTATGAGAAAGAAGGTCTTCTTACCTTGTTGAGTACGATGATCTCGTCTGCGTCTACGATGGTGGACAGTCTGTGAGCGATGAACACCGACGTCCGGTTCTGGACCAGACCCTTCATGGAATTAAGAATGTTCTAGAAGAAGTACACAGAATCACCATGAAGTGTTAGAAATAGTTATAAAACAGCTTACAACATAGGGACATTAAGTGTTTGATCAGAAATAGTTCTAGAAGGTTCCAGAACAGAGGAACAAATATTATAAATGGTTGTAGAAGGTTCCAGAACAGAGGAACATCAAATATTAGAAATGGTTCTAGAAGGCTCCAGAACAGAGGAACATCAAATATTAGAAATGGTTCTAGAAGGTTCCAGAACAGAGGAACATCAAATATTACAAATGGTTCTAGAAGGTTCCAGAACAGAGGAACATCAAATATTACAAATGGTTCTAGAAGGTTCCAGAACAGAGGAACATAAAATATTACAAATGGTTCTAGAAGGTTCCAGAACAGAGGAACATCAAATATTACAAATGGTTCTAGAAGGTTCCAGAACAGAGGAACATCAAATATTACAAATGGTTCTAGAAGGTTCCAGAACAGAGGAACATCAAATATTACAAATGGTTCTAGAAGGTTCCAGAACAGAGGAACATGAAACGAAAGTCATTCAAGGGTTTTTCTTTATTTGTATCATGTTCTATATTGTAGAATAATAGTGAAGACAAACTATGGAATTACACATGGAATCATGTAGTAAAAAAATACAAATAAATACAAATAAAGTGTTAAAAAATAATCTAAATATTTTGTAGTATTTGAGATTCTTCAAAAGTTGCCACCCTTTGCCTTGACAGCTTTGCACACTCTTGGCATTATCTCAACCAGCTTCATGAGGTAGTCACCTGGAATCCATCAAGACCTATGATGCAACTGGCTCTCATGAGGACCGCCACAGGAAAGGAAGACCCAGAGTTACCTCTGCTGCAGAGGATACGTTCATTAGAGTTAACTGGCTCTCATGAGGACCGCCACAGGAAAGGAAGACCCAGAGTTACCTCTGTTGCAGAGGATACGTTCATTAGTTATCAGTCTCAGAAATTGCAGCCCAAATAAATGCTTCAGAGTTCAACAGACACGTCTCAACATCAACTGTTCAGAGGAGACTGTGTGAACCAGGCCTTCATGGTCAAATTGCTACAAAGAAACCACTACTACTACTACTACCACTACTAAAGGACACCAATAAGAAGAAGACACTACTTGGGCCAAGATAAACAAGCAATGGACAGACCGATGGACATTCTGTCCTTTGATTTTTGGTTCCAACCGCTGTGTCTTTGTGAGACGCATAGTAGGTGAACGGATGACCTCAGCATGTGTGGTTCCCACCGTGAAGCATGGAGGAGGAGGTGGTGTGTGGTTCCCACCGTGAAGCATGGAGGTGGTGGTGTGGGTGTGCTTTGCTGGTGACATGGGGGGGCATAATGAGACAGGGGGAGGGGGCATAATGAGACAGGGGGAGGGGGCATAATGAGACAGGGGGAGGGGGCATAATGAGACAGGGGGAGGGGGCATAATGAAGCTTGGGAGGGGCTGAGTGCAGGGAAAACAATCGCACGTGACAGTATTGAAAAGGGACTGATAAGGGGAGAAACCGTTGAAGGCTCATATCACTTAGTTCCCTGCTTAGCAAGAATGATGCAATGTTTAGAGATAAGGAGGAGACTCCACCCACAGTGGGGTATGAATACCACCATGGGGGAAGCCATGTCTTTGTTCTGAATTACAGCCGTAATGACCCTTTGGGAAGAATTAAACTTGGTTAAGCTTCTCTTGTGTCAGTGAGTTCTTTACTCTGAAAAATTAGAACCTAACAGTATAGAATACAGTAATATATATATACATACTTGAGTTGGAACGCAGAGTGAAGGAAAAGCAGCCAACAAGTTCTCAGCATATGTGGGATATCCTACAAGACTTTTGGAAAAGCATTCCAGGTGAAGCTGGTTGAGTGAAAGCTTTGCACACTGTTGGCAGTCATCAAGGTGAAGGGAGGCTTTTTGAAGAATCTCAAATATAAAATCTATTTTGATTTGTTTAACACTTTTTTTGGTTACTACATGATTCCATATGTGTTATTTCATAGTTTTGATGTCTTCACTTCCCCCCCCACACACACGTTTCCATGGCAATTCCATTGTTTTGGTCGAGTTCCATTGACCTCTTTACTGCATCTATTATAACTAGTTCTAGAATGTTGTAGAGAAACAGGAAGTAAAGAAAAGTACAGGTAATTCAGTATGAAACTATAACAGGACATGTGGCCTGTTCTCTCCAACTTCAGGGCACAGTGAACTCTATCCCCTAACATCTACACAGCTGATTGGTGAACAGAGTTGAGCTGATTCTGTGTGTGTGTGTGTGGGGGTTACCTCCTCAGTGATAGAGTCCAGTGAGGAGGTAGCTTCATCATACAGCAGGATAGGAGGGTTCTTCAGTATGGCCCTGGCTATGGCCACACGCTGCTTCTCCCCACCTGAAACACACACAGCAAGTCAATAATGCTGTCTTGACACACACGGCAACAGACAGGACAGAAAGCAAACACACACCTAGAACCAGGTGAGACTGGTAGATATAGAAAGCCCCAGTAGTAACTACCACAGTCAGACTGGTAGATATAGAAAGCCCCAGTAGTAACAACACCAGTCAGACTAGTAGATATAGAAAGCCCCAGTAGTAACTACCACAGTCAGACTGGTAGATATAGAAAGACCCAGTAGTAACTACACCAGTCAGACTGGTAGATATAGAAAGCCCCAGTAGTAACTACCACAGTCAGACTGGTAGATATAGAAAGCCCCAGTGGTAACAGTAAGAGAAGAGCACAGTAGAACAGCCTGGCTGTTAGGAGCCACAGAGCCTTGGACTCTGATGAACTCATGTTAACACTAGCTTCAGTCACATCCTCATCAACACTAGATACCAGACTGGAGGCCTCTCCTGGTCCCTCTACACTAGACAACTAGCTTCACAACACCAGATACCAGACTGGAGGCCTCTCCTGGTCCCTCTACACTAGACAACTAGCTTCACAACACTAGATACCAGACTGGAGGCCTCTCCTGGTCCCTCTACACTAGACAACTAGCTTCACAACACTAGATACCAGACTGGAGGCCTCTCCTGGTCCCTCTATACTAGACAACTAGCTTCACAACACCAGATACCAGACTGGAGTCCTCTCCTGGTCCCTCTATACTAGACAACTAGCTTCACAACACTAGATACCAGACTGGAGGCCTCTCCTGGTCCCTATATACTAGACAACTAGCTTCACAACACCAGATACCAGACTGGAGTCCTCTCCTGGTCCCTCTATACTAGACAACTAGCTTCACAACACTAGATACCAGACTGGAGGCCTCTCCTGGTCCCTCTATACTAGACAACTAGCTTCACAACACCAGATACCAGACTGGAGTCCTCTCCTGGTCCCTCTATACTAGACAACTAGCTTCACAACACTAGATACCAGACTGGAGGCCTCTCCTGGTCCCTCTACACTAGACAACTAGCTTCACAACACTAGTAGATACCAGACTGGAGGCCTCTCCTGGTCCCTCTATACTAGACAACTAGCTTCACAACACCAGATACCAGACTGGAGTCCTCTCCTGGTCCCTCTCTACTAGACAACTAGCTTCACAACACTAGATACCAGACTGGAGGCCTCTCCTGGTCCCTATATACTAGACAACTAGCTTCACAACACTAGTAGATACCAGACTGGAGGCCTCTCCTGGTCCCTCTATACTAGACAACTAGCTTCACAACACCAGATACCAGACTGGAGTCCTCTCCTGGTCCCTATCTACTAGACAACTAGCTTCACAACACTAGTAGATACCAGACTGGAGGCCTCTCCTGGTCCCTCTATACTAGACAACTAGCTTCACAACACCAGATACCAGACTGGAGGCCTCTCCTGGTCCCTCTACACTAGACAACTAGCTTCACAACACTAGATACCAGACTGGAGGCCTCTCCTGGTCCCTCTACACTAGACAACTAGCTTCACAACACTAGATACCAGACTGGAGGCCTCTCCTGGTCCCTCTATACTAGACAACTAGCTTCACAACACCAGATACCAGACTGGAGTCCTCTCCTGGTCCCTCTATACTAGACAACTAGCTTCACAACACTAGATACCAGACTGGAGGCCTCTCCTGGTCCCTATATACTAGACAACTAGCTTCACAACACTAGTAGATACCAGACTGGAGGCCTCTCCTGGTCCCTCTATACTAGACAACTAGCTTCACAACACCAGATACCAGACTGGAGTCCTCTCCTGGTCCCTCTATACTAGACAACTAGCTTCACAACACTAGATACCAGACTGGAGGCCTCTCCTGGTCCCTCTATACTAGACAACTAGCTTCACAACACCAGATACCAGACTGGAGTCCTCTCCTGGTCCCTCTATACTAGACAACTAGCTTCACAACACTAGATACCAGACTGGAGGCCTCTCCTGGTCCCTATATACTAGACAACTAGCTTCACAACACTAGTAGATACCAGACTGGAGGCCTCTCCTGGTCCCTCTATACTAGACAACTAGCTTCACAACACCAGATACCAGACTGGAGTCCTCTCCTGGTCCCTCTCTACTAGACAACTAGCTTCACAACACTAGATACCAGACTGGAGGCCTCTCCTGGTCCCTATATACTAGACAACTAGCTTCACAACACTAGTAGATACCAGACTGGAGGCCTCTCCTGGTCCCTCTATACTAGACAACTAGCTTCACAACACCAGATACCAGACTGGAGTCCTCTCCTGGTCCCTATCTACTAGACAACTAGCTTCACAACACTAGATACCAGACTGGAGGCCTCTCCTGGTCCCTCTCTACTAGACAACTAGCTTCACAACACTAGATACCAGACTGGAGGCCTCTCCTGGTCCCTCTATACTAGACAACTAGCTTCACAACACTAGTAGATACCAGACTGGAGGCCTCTCCTGGTCCCTCTCTACTAGACAACTAGCTTCACAACACTAGATACCAGACTGGAGGCCTCTCCTGGTCCCTCTCTACTAGACAACTAGCTTCACAACACTAGATACCAGACTGGAGGCCTTTCCTGGTCCCTCTATACTAGACAACTAGCTTCACAACACTAGATACCAGACTGGAGGCCTCTCCTGGTCCCTCTATACTAGACAACTAGCTTCACAACACTAGTAGATACCAGACTGGAGTCCTCTCCTGGTCCCTCTACACTAGACAACTAGCTTCAGTCACGTCCTCATCAACACTAGATACCAGGCTGGAGGCCTCTCCTGGTCCCTCTACACTAAACTAACTGACTTTTTGTCTTCTCTAAAGCACCGGCTGTAATTCGTTGTCTTTGAATGGTGTTTGGAAGATTATCAAGGTTAAAGTTGAATCATTTCAAACAAAGATGATTATGGCTTTACAAGCAGTCTATTACCATTTTATCTGTCCAAAGACAGCCGTGCCAAGCATCTCCCCCGTCCCTACCTGACAGTTTGAGTCCCCTCTCCCCGACCTGAGTGTCGTATCCGTGGGGCATCCTGAGGATGGCGTCGTGGATCCCTGCCAGCCGTGCCACCTGGTACACCTCCTCTGGCGTGGCGTTGATGTTCCCGTACTGAAGGTTGTAGAAGATGGTGTTGTGGAAGAGCACTGCATCCTGGGTAGGAAGGGAGGGGTAGAGAGAGCGACAGAGCGAGCGAGAAGAGGAAACAGTACAGTCAGCTCAACTTGAGGAGAAGACACATCGGGAGGAGACACATCGGGAGGAGACACATCGGGAGGAGACACAACGGGAGGAGACACAACGGGAGGAGACACAACGGGAGGAGACAACGGGAGAAGACACAACGGGAGAAGACACAACGGGAGAAGACACACCGGGAGAAGACACACCGGGAGAAGACACACCGGGAGAAGACACATCGGGAGAAGACACATCGGGAGGAGACACATCGGGAGGAGACACAACGGGAGAAGACACAACGGGAGAAGACACAACGGGAGGAGACAAAATAAAGTGATGAAACACACTGAACAAAGAAAACCTGTTCTTTCAACATCTGCCCCCTTGTTGAGTTTATTGTTG
The DNA here is from genome assembly GCF_013265735.2 of Oncorhynchus mykiss. Taxonomy (NCBI): domain Eukaryota; kingdom Metazoa; phylum Chordata; class Actinopteri; order Salmoniformes; family Salmonidae; genus Oncorhynchus; species Oncorhynchus mykiss. Next base: position 42,052,309 of record NC_048578.1, read on the forward strand.
TCCGAGTTTGTTGTCCAACTTAATAAAGGATCAGTAAGTTCATCAAATCAAGGCAGTTTTACCTGTGGTACCACCCCTATGGCCCGTCGCAGGCTGTCCAGTCCAACGTCTCTGATGTTCTGTCCAGCGATGTAGATGTTTCCCTTCTGGGGCTCGTAAAACCGGAACAACATACGCATTATGGTGCTCTTCCTGAAACAACACAGAACCATGGTTACTATGGTGCTCTCTCTAATTCGCTCTCTTTCTTTCTTTCTCTCGGAGGACCTGAGCCCTAGGACCATGCCTCAGAACTACCTGGCATGATGACTCCTTGCTGTCCCCAGTCCACCTGGCCGTGCTGCTGTTCCAGTTTCAACTGTTCTGCCTGCGGCTATGGAACCCTGACCTGTTCACCAGACGTGCTTCCTGTCCCAGACCTGCTGTTTTTAACTCTCTAGAGACAGCAGGAGCGGTAAAGATACTCTGAATGATCAGCTATGAAAAGCCAACTGACATTTACTCCTGAGGTGCTGACTTGCTGCACCCTCGACACCCACTGTGATTATTATTATTTGACCATGCTGGTCATCTATGAACTTTGAACATTTTGGCCATGTTCTGTTATAATCTTCACCTGGCACAGCCAGAAGAGGACTGGTCATCCTTCATAGCCTGGTTCCACGTCCCAAGTTCTGACATTTGGTAAAGCCACGTTATAATTTCTGACATTTGGTAGGCCATTTGTTTGTCAACTGTAGTTAGATACATCCAGCTTCTCTCTGGTCATGCCCTATGACACCAGATGAAGTAGTGCTCACCAGAACAACATCTTAATTATATCAATGTAACACCGGTAAAGTTGTCGGTTTCATTTAGATGCCGAGAGAATACACAATAACTCCAAAAGAGTGGCAATATTGGTCCTGAGAAACATGTCCAATGTCATCGGTTTGACCAGTTTTAAGGAAATGAAAAGCTGAGATAACTATGAAATATTTCTGACCAATGCACTTCATACGACCATTTCAGACAGGTCAAGGCCTTTCTAAACGAGTACCTACCCTGATCCGCTCCCTCCTACGATGGCCACCTTCTTCCCAGCCGGCACCTGGAAGGAGACGCCCTCTAGAACCTTCTGTCCTTCCAGGTACTCAAAGTAGACATCCTCAAACCTGATGGTGGCTTCTTGAGGGGTGACGGAGAGAGAAGGGGCCAGATCTGTCTCCTAGAGTAGAGAAACAGAGAGAGACAAGAGTTAGGATAGACTACTTACTATAGACTAGGGGGGGAGTCACAAGGAGGACAGGGGCCAGCTCCTTCACCTGTAGACAGACACACGAGAGGAACTGGTACTGGACTATAAGTACAGAACCTATTAAGAATACTGTGTGCAGCTGGTCAGTAATTCCAGTGTTCTAGATAGATCTTAGCTCTAGCCCAGCACAAGGTGGGCTCTGAGTCAAAAGAAGTGCACTACATAGGGAATAAGGGTGCAATTGGTATGTGTTACCTTGATCTTGGTGTCAATACTGAGCAGTGTGAAGAGTGTATTCATGTCGATCAGGGCCTGGCGTGTCTCTCTGTACACGGTGCCCAGGAAGTTAAGAGGCAGAGAGAGCTGGAACAGCAGACCATTCACCATCACCAGGTCTCCTACTGTCATAGAGCCTGTCAACAACAACAGGAAGTTAAGAGACAGAGAGAGCTGGAACAGCAGACCATTCACCATCACCAGGTCTCCTACTGTCATAGAGCCTGTCAACAACAACAGGAAGTTAAGAGACAGAGAGAGCTGGAACAGCAGACCATTCACCATCACCAGGTCTCCTACTGTCATAGAGCCTGTCAACAACATCAACACACTGTCAAACTTCCACAGCTACTTAAAGGAGGAATCTGCAGGAATGGAATGTTGATTTTGTAATGTCAGTTGATTTGGATTCAAACCAGATCACAACACTGATTAAAGGGTTCTCTATCTTTCTATTAGGGTTAGTTAGTAGGGGTGAGACTATGCCTTTAAAAGAGCTTGGAAAATTTCAGAAAATTATGTCAATTAGCCTATCAGAAGCTTTTAAAGCCATGACATCATTTGAGTCAATTGGGGGTGTACCTGTGGATGTATTTCAAGGCCTACCTTCAAACTCAGTGCCTCTTTGCTTGACATCATAGGAAAATCAAAATAAATCAGCCAAGACCTCAGAACAAAAAATGATAGACCTCCACAAGTCTGGTTCATCCTTGGGAGCAATTTCCAAACGCCTGAAGGTACCACATTCATCTGTACAAACAATAGTGCGCAAGTATAAACACCATGGGAGCACGCAGCTGTCATACCACTCAGGAAGGAGAGGCGTTCTGTCTCTTAGAGATTAACATACTTTGGTGCGAAAAGTGCAAATCAATGCCAGAACAGCAGCAAAGGACCTTGTGAAGATGCTGGAGTAAAACGAGTTCTATATTGATGTCGACATAACCTGAAAGGCCGCTCAGCAAGGAAGAAGCCACTGCTCCAAAACCGCCATAAAAAAGCCAGACTAAACCCTGACCTCAATCCTTTAGAAAGTTTGTGGGCAGAACTGAAAAAGCATGTGCGAGCAAGGAGGCCTACAAACCTGACTCAGTTACACCAGCTCTGTCAGGAGGAATGGGCCAATGTTTACCCAACTTATTGTGGGAAGCTTGTGGAAGGCTACCTGAAACGTTTGACCCAAGTTAAACAAGTTAAAGGCAATGCTACCAAATAATAATTGAGTGTATGTAAACTTCTGACCCACTGGGAATGTGATAAAAGAAGTAAAAGCTGAAATAAATAATTATCTCTAATATTATTCGGACATTTCACATTCTTAAAATAAAGTGGAGATCCTAACTGAACAAAGACAGGGAATTTTTACTAGGATTAAATGTTAGGAATTGTGAAAAACTGAGTTTAAATGCATTTGGCTGAGGTGTATGTAAACTTCTGACTTCAACTGTATGTTGTAGGGGACAGTTAGGGTGTAGCGGGCAGTTAGGGGGGACAGTCAGGGTGTAGCGGGCAGTTAGGGGGGACAGTCAGGGGGGGCAGTTAGGGTGTAGCGGGCAGTTAGGGGGGACAGTCAGGGGGGGCAGTCAGGGTGTAGCGGGCAGTTAGAAACATCTGCCACGCTGATCCTCAACACTGGAGCTCCCCAGGGGTGTGTGTGCCCTCCTGTACTCCCTGTTCACACACACACGACTCCAACACCATCATTAAGTTTGTTAGTGGCGGTAGGTAGCCTTGTGGTAAGAGCGTTGGGACAGTAACCGAAAGGTTGCAAGATCGAATACCCGAGCTGACAAGGTAAAAATCTGTCGTTCTGCCCTTGAACATGGCACTGTTCCTAGGCCGTCATTGAAAATATGAATTTGTTCTTTAACTGACTTGCCTAGTTAAATAAAAGGTAAAAAAAAATAAAAAATTGCAGACAACACAACAGTAGACCTGATCACCAACAACGACGAGACAGCCTATAGGGAGGTCAGAGACCTGGCCGGGTGGTGCCAGAATAACAACCTATCCCTCAACGTAACCAAGACTAAGGAGATGATTGTGGACTACAGGAAAAGGAGGACTGAGCACGCCCCCATTCTCATCGACAGGGCTGTAGTAGAGCTGGTTGAGAGCTTCAAGTTCCTTGGTGTCCACATCACCAACAAACTAGAATGGTCCAAACACACCAAGACAGTCATGAAGAGGGCATGTCAAAGCCTATTCCCCCTCAGGAAATTAAAAAGATTTGGCATGGGTCCGGAGATCCCCAAAAGGTTCTACAGCTACAACATCGAGAGCATGGTTGCATCACTGCCTGGTACGGCAACTGCTCGGCCCCCCGACCGCAAGGCACTTCAGAGGGTATTGTGTACGGCCCAGTACATCACTGGGGCCAAGTCTAGGACAAAAAGGCTTCTCAACAGTTTTTACCCCCAAGCCATAAGACTCCTGAACAGGTAACCAATGTTTACCTGGACTATTTGCATTGTGCCTCCCCCCCAACCCCTCTTTTACGCTGCTGCTACTCTGTTCATCATATATGCATAGTCACTTTAACGATACATTCATGTACATACTATCTCAATTGGCCCGACCAACCAGTGCCCCCGCACATTGGCTAACCGGGCTATCTGCATTGCGTTAGGGTGTAGGGGTTAGGGTGTAGGGGTTCGGGTTAGTTAGGGTGTAGGGGTTAGTTAGGGTGTAGGGGTTAGTTAGGGTGTAGAGGTTCAGGTTAGTTAGGGTGTAGGGGTTAGTTAGGGTGTAGAGGTTCAGGTTCGTTAGGGTGTAGGGGTTCGTTAGGGTGTAGGGGTTCGTTAGGGTGTAGGGGTTCGTTAGGGTGTAGGGGTTCGTTAGGGTGTAGGGGTTCGTTAGGGTGTAGGGGTTCGTTAGGGTGTAGGGGTTCGTTAGGGTGTAGGGGTTCGTTAGGGTGTAGGGGTTCGTTAGGGTGTAGGGGTTCGTTAGGGTGTAGGGGTTCGTTAGGGTGTAGGGGTTCGTTAGGGTGTAGGGGTTCGTTAGGGTGTAGGGGTTCGTTAGGGTGTAGGGGTTCGTTAGGGTGTAGGGGTTCGTTAGGGTGTAGGGGTTCGTTAGGGTGTAGGGGTTCGTTAGAGTGTAGGGATTCGGGTTAGTTAGAGTGTAGGGATTCGGGTTAGTTAGGGTGTAGGGGTAGACTGACCTGCCATGATGCCCTTGCTGGCTAGCACCATGATACCAGTGAGGCCCACACTAAAGATGGCACTCTGTCCAAAGTTGAGCATGGCCAGGGTATAGGTGGTCTTCAGGGAGGAGGACTCGTAGCTCTTCAGATAACCATCGTACTTCTCTGCTTCATACGTCTCATTGTTGAAATACTGGAACAGAGAGAGAGGGAGGCAAGGTGAGGTCAGACAGTATTGTGTAGTAGAATACTGGAACAGAGAGAGAGGGAGGTAAGGTCAGACAGTATTGTGTAGTAGAATACTGGAACAGAGAGAGAGGGAGGTAAGGTGAGGTCAGACAGTATTGTGTAGTAGAATACTGGAACAGAGAGAGAGGGAGGTAAGGTCAGACAGTATTGTGTAGTAGAATACTGGAACAGAGAGAGAGGGAGGTAAGGTCAGACAGTATCGTGTAGTAGAATACTGGAACAGAGAGAGAGGGAGGTAAGGTCAGACAGTATCGTGTAGTAGAATACTGGAACAGAGAGAGAGGGAGGTGAGGTCAGACAGTATCGTGTAGTAGAATACTGGAACAGAGAGAGAGGGAGGTGAGGTCAGACAGTATTGTGTAGTAGAATACTGGAACAGAGAGAGAGGGAGGTGAGGTCAGACAGTATTGTGTAGTAGAATACTGGAACAGAGAGAGGGAGGTGAGGTCAGACAGTATTGTGTAGTAGAATACTGGAACAGAGAGAGGCGGGAGGTAAGGTCAGACAGTATTGTGTAGTAGAATACTGGAACAGAGAGAGGCGGGAATTCTGAAGTGCACTTTGAACATCGTACAACGTCAGAATAATTGTCCACATTTACTGTCCCTCAGCCAACAAGATGAGTAACGAACAGCTAGCCTATGTCAATCTACTATAGTAGAAAAGTTTAGGCCACCTATTGTATTGGTCAGCTTGTGGAGAAAGAAATATAGTCTGTTCCAAACAGACTCTGGGACAGTTGTGGGACGATAGACCCCAAGTTTAAACAACCAGTAGACTTAAATACATTATCATTTAAACATGGAGTTTGATGCAACAGATCAGAACGTTAAACTTAAAAATGTTGATCAACTAAAATTTATTCACATTATAAAGAAAACACCTTTGTCAAAAGCACACGGACACCTGCTCTTCCAACATCTCATTCCAAGATCAGGGGCATTAATATGGAGTTGGTCCCCCCCTTTGCTGCTATAACAGCCTCCACTCTTCTGGGAAGGCTTTCCACTAGATGTTGGAACATTGCTGCTATAACAGCCTCCACTCTTCTGGGAAGGCTTTCCACTAGATGTTGGAACATTGCTGCTATAACAGCCTCCACTCTTCTGGGAAGGCTTTCCACTAGATGTTGGAACATTGCTGCTATAACAGCCTCCACTCTTCTGGGAAGGCTTTCCACTAGATGTTGGAACATTGCTGCTATAACAGCCTCCATTCTTCTGGGAAGGCTTTCCACTAGATGTTGGAACATTGCTGCTATAACAGCCTCCACTCTTCTGGGAAGGCTTTCCACTAGATGTTGGAACATAGCTGCTATTACAGCCTCCACTCTTCTGGGAAGGCTTTCCACTAGATGTTGGAACATTGCTGCTATAACAGCCTCCGCTCTTCTGGGAAGGCTTTCCACTAGATGTTGGAACATTGCTGCTATAACAGCCTCCACTCTCCTGGGAAGGCTTTCCACTAGATGTTGGAACATTGCTGCTATAACAGCCTCCACTCTTCTGGGAAGGCTTTCCACTAGATGTTGGAACATTGCTGCTATAACAGCCTCCATTCTTCTGGGAAGGCTTTCCACTAGATGTTGGAACATTGCTGCAGGGACTTGCTTCCATTCAGCCACGAGCATTAGTGAGGTCGGTCACTGATGTTGGGGGTGATTAGGCCCGGCTCGCAGTCGGCGTTCCAATTCATCCCAAAGGTGTTTGATGGGGGTTGAGGTCAGGGCTCTGTCAAGGCCAGTCAAGTTCTTCCATAACAATCTCGACAAACCATCTCTTTATGGACCTGCACGGGGGCTCTCGAGTGGCGCAGCGGTCTAAGGCACTGCATCTCAATGCAAGAGGCATCACAGTGCCTGGTTCGAATCCAGGCTGTATCACATCGGTCGTGATTGGGAGTCCGATAGGGCGGTGCATAATTGGCCCAGCATCGTCCGGGTTTGGCCGTCATTGTAAATAAGAATTTGTTCTTAACTGACGTGCCTAGTTGAATAAAGGTTACATTTAAATAATAATTGTCATGCTGAAACTGTTGCTTCAAAGTTAGAAGCACAGAATCATCTAGAATGTCATTATATGCTATAGCGTTAAGATTTCCCTTCACAGGGAACTAAGGGGCCGAGCCATGATAAACAAGGCAAGGGGGCGGGGGTTATAGAACAGACATTTAAATGGAAACAATGCAGGGGGGGGGGGGGGGGGGGGTTTATAGAACAGACATTTAAATGGAAACAAGGCAGGGGGGGTTATAGAACAGACATTTAAATGGAAAACAAGGCAGGGGGGGTTATAGAACAGACATTTAAATGGAAACAAGGCAGGGGGGGTTATAGAACAGACATTTAAATGGAAAACAAGGCAGGGGGGGCTATAGAACAGACATTTAAATGGAAAACAATGGATGATGAATATCTATCCATGTCATTGAGCAGCAGACTATTAAGGAGGAGGAGAGGGAGAGAAAGACGGAGAAGGAGAGGTAGAGAAAGAGAAACTGTCTCACCTTAACGGTCTCATAGTTCAGTAAGGAGTCAATGGCAGCGTTTCCTGCCTCGTTGTCTGCATTGTTCATCTCTATCCTGAACTGAGTTCTAGAGAACAAGATGGACGCCAACGTTACACAGTTGGGAAGAATTCACAGGAAAAGGTAGCTTCAGCTTTTCTATACTGCTAGCTATAGCCAAGCCAACCACATATATGCCTAGAACAATGTAAATCTACAGGTAGCTAAGGTGAAGGCCATCTGTCAACAACAACAACCTAGTGGACTGTACCTCCACTGTGTGACAGCAATGGTGAAGGCTGTATACGCTCCCAGAGTACCCAGAGTCACCGCAGCAAATTCCACCCCGCATTTATAATACTGAGGAGAGAGAGAGACATTTTAATATTGTAGAAAGGAGGGAAACATAATGCTGAGAAACGAGGGAGAAAGCCGTCAAACTGGAGGTGGATAAAGACATTATCAAGGTATCACTTCAACAGACTAGCGGAGCTAGAACAGAAGTCAACCAACCACGTCTGAATAACCAGACTCATTATTAGACTCACCAGGTAGGTAAACACTATTATAATATATAGCACATTTCTGCCCATTTCAACATCAAATGGACTGCTGGAGAGGAAACTATTACTGTAAGACTGGTTCCTACTGCTAACGCTGCCCTTAGCTGTAAGGGCAACGGAGCCGGTCCGGCCTGGTTCAACGGTACTGGTCCAGCTTCCTTTCCATATGCTAAGATGGAGAACAGTCTCCTTGGCTGTGGAGTCTACACTATCTAATGCTAACATGGAGAACAGTCTCCATGGCTGTGGAGTCTACACTATCTAATGCTAACATGGAGAACAGTCTCCATGGCTGTGGAGTCTACACTATCTAATGCTAACATGGAGAACAGTCTCCATGGCTGTGGAGTCAACACTATCTAATGCTAACATGGAGAACAGTCTCCATGGCTGTGGAGTCTACATGCTGTAATGCTAACATGGAGAACACTCTCCATGGCTGTGGAGTCTACACTATCTAATGCTAACATGGAGAACAGTCTCCATGGCTGTGGAGTTTACATGCTGTAATGCTAACATGGAGAACAGTCTCCATGGCTGTGGAGTCTACACTATCTAATGCTAACATGGAGAACAGTCTCCATGGCTGTGGAGTCTACACTATCTAATGCTAACATGGAGAACAGTCTCCTTGGCTGTGGAGTCTACACTATCTAATGCTAACATGGAGAACAGTCTCCATGGCTGTGGAGTCTACATGCTGTAATGCTAACATGGAGAACAGTCTCCATGGCTGTGGAGTCTACATGCTGTAATGCTAACATGGAGAACAGTCTCCATGGCTGTGGAGTCAACACACTAATGCTAACATGGAGAACAGTCTCCTTGGCTGTGGAGTCTACACTATCTAATGCTAAGATGGAGAACAGTCTCCATGGCTGTGGAGTCTACACTATCTAATGCTAACATGGAGAACAGTCTCCTTGGCTGTGGAGTCAACACACTAATGCTAACATGGAGAACAGTCTCCATGGCTGTGGAGTCTACACTATCTAATGCTAACATGGAGAACAGTCTCCATGGCTGTGGAGTCTACACTATCTAATGCTAACATGGAGAACAGTCTCCATGGCTGTGGAGTCTACACTATCTAATGCTAACATGGAGAACAGTCTCCATGGCTGTGGAGTCTACACTATCTAATGCTAAGATGGAGAACAGTCTCCTTGGCTGTGGAGTCTACACTATCTAATGCTAAGATGGAGAACAGTCTCCATGGCTGTGGAGTCAACACTATCTAATGCTAACATGGAGAACAGTCTCCATGGCTGTGGAGTCTACACTATCTAATGCTAAGATGGAGAACATTCTCCATGGCTGTGGAGTCTACACTATCTAATGCTAACATGGAGAACAGTCTCCATGGCTGTGGAGTCAACACTATCTAATGCTAACATGGAGAACAGTCTCCATGGCTGTGGAGTCTACATGCTGTAATACTAACATGGAGAACAGTCTCCATGGCTGTGGAGTCTACACTATCTAATGCTAACATGGAGAACAGTCTCCATGGCTGTGGAGTCTACATGCTGTAATGCTAACATGGAGAACAGTCTCCATGGCTGTGGAGTCTACACTATCTAATGCTAACATGGAGAACAGTCTCCATGGCTGTGGAGTCTACATGCTGTAATGCTAACATGGAGAACAGTCTCCATGGCTGTGGAGTCTACATGCTGTAATGCTAACATGGAGAACAGTCTCCATGGCTGTGGAGTCAACACACTAATGCTAACATGGAGAACAGTCTCCTTGGCTGTGGAGTCTACACTATCTAATGCTAAGATGGAGAACAGTCTCCATGGCTGTGGAGTCTACACTATCTAATGCTAACATGGAGAACAGTCTCCTTGGCTGTGGAGTCAACACACTAATGCTAACATGGAGAACAGTCTCCATGGCTGTGGAGTCTACACTATCTAATGCTAACATGGAGAACAGTCTCCATGGCTGTGGAGTCTACACTATCTAATGCTAACATGGAGAACAGTCTCCATGGCTGTGGAGTCTACACTATCTAATGCTAACATGGAGAACAGTCTCCATGGCTGTGGAGTCTACACTATCTAATGCTAACATGGAGAACAGTCTCCATGGCTGTGGAGTCAACACACTAATGCTAACATGGAGAACAGTCTCCTTGGCTGTGGAGTCTACACTATCTAATGCTAACATGGAGAACAGTCTCCATGGCTGTGGAGTCTACACACTAATGCTAACATGGAGAACAGTCTCCATGGCTGTGGAGTCTACACTATCTAATGCTAACATGGAGAACAGTCTCCTTGGCTGTGGAGTCTACACTATCTAATGCTAACATGGAGAACAGTCTCCATGGCTGTGGAGTCTACACTATCTAATGCTAACATGGAGAACAGTCTCCTTGGCTGTGGAGTCTACACTATCTAATGCTAACATGGAGAACAGTCTCCTTGGCTGTGGAGTCTACATGCTGTAATGCTAACATGGAGAACAGTCTCCTTGGCTGTGGAGTCTATACTATCTAATGCTAACATGGAGAACAGTCTCCATGGCTGTGGAGTCAACACTATCTAATGCTAACATGGAGAACAGTCTCCTTGGCTGTGGAGTCTACACTATCTAATGCTAACATGGAGAACAGTCTCCATGGCTGTGGAGTCTACACTATCTAATGCTAACATGGAGAACAGTCTCCATGGCTGTGGAGTCTACACTATCTAATGCTAACATGGAGAACAGTCTCCTTGGCTGTGGAGTCTACACTATCTAATGCTAACATGGAGAACAGTCTCCATGGCTGTGGAGTCTACACTATCTAATGCTAACATGGAGAACAGTCTCCATGGCTGTGGAGTCTACATGCTGTAATGCTAACATGGAGAACAGTCTCCATGGCTGTGGAGTCTACACTATCTAATGCTAACATGGAGAACAGTCTCCTTGGCTGTGGAGTCTACACTATCTAATGCTAACATGGAGAACAGTCTCCATGGCTGTGGAGTCTACACTATCTAATGCTAACATGGAGAACAGTCTCCATGGCTCTCGAGTCAACACACTAATGCCGGGCATACACAACATGACTGTCTAAACGTTTTTGCAGACCCAGACAAATTTTCATGATCGGGGTGAAATCCTATAAACTTGGGCTACGATCAGTATGCCGGAACTAGCGTAGTTTGAGTGAACAAAAAGGAGTACAGCTCCATCGAGAGCATCTTGACAGGCTGCATCACCACTTGCTATAGAAATTACACCACCCTTAACCGCAAAGCACTACAAAGGGTGGTGTGGACATCCCAGTACATCACTGGGGCCCAGCTCCTTGCCATCCAGGACCTCTATACCAGGCGGTGTCAGAGGAAGGCCCGAAGAATTGCCAAAAACTCCAGCCACCCTAGTCATAGACTGTTCTCTCTGCTAACGTCCAGACCAACAGGCTCCGAGACCACTTGTTCCCCCAAGCCATGGGTTAGGGTTGGTACCGGGGCAGTGTTGGTACAGGGGCAGTGTTGGTACAGGGTTGGTACAGTGACATATCCTCCTACTCTACTGTCAAGCTGACATTCACCATGCATGATCATATATCCATACTGAGGCAGGGGGACTCTACCCACCAGGACAGCCCCATCTCCAGTGCAGTGGGTCCCAGGTTGAATAGCAGAGAGGACCCCTCACCCTCTACTTCCCCTGCCTCACCCTCTACTTCCCCTGCCTCACCCTCTACTTCCCCTGCCTCACCCTCTACTTCCCCTGCCTCACCCTCTACTTCCCCTGCCTCACCCTCTACTTCCCCTGCCTCACCCTCCACTTCCCCTGCCTCACCCTCCACTTCCCCTGCCTCACCCTCCACTTCCCCTGCCTCACCCTCCACTTCCCCTGCCTCACCCTCCACTTCCCCTGCCTCACCCTCCACTTCCCCTGCCTCACCCTCCACTTCCCCTGCCTCACCCTCCACTTCCCCTGCCTCACCCTCCACTTCCCCTGCCTCACCCTCCACTTCCCCTGCCTCACCCTCCACTTCCCCTGCCTCACCCTCCACTTCCCCTGCCTCACCCTCCACTTCCCCTGCCTCACCCTCCACTTCCCCTGCCTCACCCTCCACTTCCCCTGCCTCACCCTCCACTTCCCCTGCCTCACCCTCCACTTCCCCTGCCTCACCCTCCACTTCCCCTGCCTCACCCTCCACTTCCCCTGCCTCACCCTCCACTTCCCCTGCCTCACCCTCCACTTCCCCTGCCTCACCCTCCACTTCCCCTGCCTCACCCCTAGGGGTTAGGGGTTACCCACCAGGATACCAGAGACCAGCCCCATCTCCAGTGCAGTGGGTCCCAGGTTGAAGACAATGGCAGAGAGGACGAAGGAGATGCCCCTGGTGCCCCTATCAATGGCCTTTGACAGCGCCCCCGTCTGGCGGGACAGGTGGAAGCCCAGGTCCAGGCTGTGGAGATGCAGGAACACGTTCTTGGCAATACGCCGGATGGAACTCTGGGCCACCTTCCCAAAGACGGCGTTACGCAGCTCATTGAAGAGGGCCGAACCGGCACGGGACACACCGTCTGGGAGAAGAGAAAGAGGATTTCATCAGAGAGAACAGCACGCCAGCCTTTATACCAATCAGAGACAGACAAGAGGGATATAGAGATCAATTGATTTGGTTGTACTTGGCAAGTCACTTTCCAGTCCAGGCCAGGCTGTGTAGTAACAGAGACCGTCCCAGACCAGGCCAGGCTGTGTAGTAACAGAGACCGTCCCAGACCAGGCCAGGCTGTGTAGTAACAGAGACCGTCCCAGACCAGGCCAGACTGTGTAGTAACAGAGACCGTCCCAGACCAGGCCAGACTGTGTAGTAACAGAGACCGTCCCAGACCAGGCCAGGCTGTGTAGTAACAGAGACCGTCCCAGACCAGGCCAGGCTGTGTAGTAACAGAGACCGTCCCAGACCAGGCCAGGCTGTGTAGTAACAGAGACCGTCCCAGACCAGGCCAGGCTGTGTAGTAACAGAGACCGTCCCAGACCAGGCCAGGCTGTGTAGTAACAGAGAGCGTCCCAGACCAGGCCAGGCTGTGTAGTAACAGAGAGCGTCCCAGACCAGGCCAGGCTGTGTAGTAACAGAGACCGTCCCAGACCAGGCCAGGCTGTGTAGTAACAGAGAGCGTCCCAGACCAGGCCAGGCTGTGTAGTAACAGAGACCGTCCCAGACCAGGCCAGGCTGTGTAGTAACAGAGACCGTCCCAGACCAGGCCAGACTGTGTAGTAACAGAGACCGTCCCAGACCAGGCCAGACTGTGTAGTAACAGAGACCGTCCCAGACCAGGCCAGACTGTGTAGTAACAGAGACCGTCCCAGACCAGGCCAGGCTGTGTTTTAAACATTTTATTCCAACACTACACACACAGGGATGGACAGTTAGCTCGTCTGTTGTTGAATCCGACATCCAGCGATCTGCAGTTGTATTCTACAGGCCAATGAAACCAGCAGCAACATCAGTGAACAAGATGGGGCTTTCATCTCAAGGCCAGAGACAGCAGAGGCTAGTGTCAGGCTAGCTGTTCGTGTGTGTGTGTGTGTGTGTGTGTGTGTGTGTGAGAGAGAGAGACTAGCTATGGTTTGGGTTGGCTCAGTTCATTAGAGCTGACAGCAGCAGTCAGAGCGATGGTTTGGGTTGGCTCAGTTCATTAGAGCTGACAGCAGCAGTCAGAGCGATGGTTTGGGTTGGCTCAGTTCATTAGAGCTGACAGCAGCAGTCAGAGCGATGGTTTGGGTTGGCTCAGTTCATTAGAGCTGACAGCAGCAGTCAGAGCGATGGTTTGGGTTGGCTCAGTTCATTAGAGCTGACAGCAGCAGTCAGAGCGATGGTTTGGGTTGGCTCAGTTCATTAGAGCTGACAGCAGCAGTCAGAGCGATGGTTTGGGTTGGCTCAGTTCATTAGAGCTGACAGCAGCAGTCAGAGCGATGGTTTGGGTTGGCTCAGTTCATTAGAGCTGACAGCAGCAGTCAGAGTGATGGTTTGGGTTGGTTCAGTTCATTAGAGCTGACAGCAGCAGTCAGAGCGATGGTTTGGGTTGGCTCAGTTCATTAGAGCGGACTTCATCAAGGCCATCTCTACCTTCCCGGTCACACTAGACCCACTTCAATTTGCATACCGCCCCAATAGATCCACAGACAATGCAATCCCATCTGGATTGATGCCCAACCCCATCTGGACAAGAGGAATACCTGTTAGAGGTTGACCGATGAATTTGGGCCGATTTCAAGTTTTCATAACAAAAATCGGTAATGTAAATCGGTAAACGCCGATGACATTGCAATCCACGAGGAAAGTACGTGGCAGGCTGACCACCTGTTACTCCACGAGGAAAGTACGTGGCAGGCTGACCACCTGTTACTCGAGAGCAGCGTCAAAAGCGCCTTATGGCTGGCTGCAAGGAGGCAAGGTAAGTTGCATTAAACTTATCTTATAAAAGTCAATCAATCTTAAAATAATCACTAGTTAACTACACATGGTTGATGATATTACTAGGTTAACTAGCTTGTCCTGCATTGCATATAATCAAAGTGGTGCCTGTTAATTTATCATCGAATCACAGCCTTTTTCAACTTCGCCAAACAGGTGATGATTTAACAAAAGCTCATTCATTGCACAAATGTACCTGACCATAAACACCAATGCCTTTCTTAAAGTCAATACACAGAAGTATATATATTTTTTAAACCTGCATATTTAGTTAGAAATAAATGCATGTTAGCAGGCAATATTAACTAGGGAAATTGTGTCACTTCTCTTGCGTTCAGTGCAAGCAGAGTCTATGCAGTTTGGGCCGCCTGGCTCGTTGCGAATTGTGTGACTCCCTAACATACACCGCAATTAATTTGCCAGAATTGTACATAATTATGACATAACATTGAAGGTTCTACAATGTAACAGCAATATTTAGACTTAGGGAAGCCACCCGTTAGATAAAATACGTAACGGTTCCGTATACCACTGAAAGAATAAACGTTTTGTATTCCAAATGACAGGTTTACAGATTTGACCATATTAGTGACCTAAGGTTCGTATTTCTGTGTGTTTATTATATTATAACTAAGTCTATGGTTTGATAGAGCAGTCTGAGCGGTGGTAGGCAGCAGCAGGCTCGTAAGCATTCATTCAAACACCACTTTCCTGCGTTTACCAGCAGCTCTTCGCAATGCTTGAAGCACAGCGCTGTTTATGACTACAAGCCTATCAACTCCTGAGATTAGGCTGGCAATACTAAAGTGCCTATAAGAACATCCAATAGTTAAAGGTATAGGTTAATGAAATACAAATGAGGCAGAGGCAGAGCCAGAGGCAGAGGAGCCAGAGGCAGAGGAGCCAGAGCCAGAGGAGCCAGAGGCCAGAGGAGACAGAGGCCAGAGGAGACAGAGGCCAGAGGAGACAGAGGCCAGAGGAGACAGAGGCCAGAGGAGACAGAGGCCAGAGGAGACAGAGCCAGAGGAGGCAGAGCCAGAGGAGCCAGAGCCAGAGGAGCCAGAGCCAGAGGAGCCAGAGCCAGAGGAGCCAGAGGCAGAGGAGCCAGAGGCAGACGGAGCCAGAGGCAGACGGAGACAGAGGCCAGAGGAGACAGGGGCCAGAGGAGACAGGGGCAGAGGAGACAGGGGCAGAGGAGACAGGGGCAGAGGAGACAGGGGCAGAGGAGACAGGGGCAGAGGAGACAGGGGCAGAGGAGACAGGGGCAGAGGAGACAGGGGCAGAGGAGACAGGGGCAGAGGAGACAGAGCCAGAGGAGACAGAGCCAGAGGAGACAGAGCCAGAGGAGACAGAGCCAGAGGAGACAGAGCCAGAGGAGACAGAGCCAGAGGAGACAGAGCCAGAGGAGACAGAGCCAGAGGAGGCAGAGCCAGAGGAGGCAGAGCCAGAGGAGGCAGAGCCAGAGCCAGAGGAGGCAGAGCCAGAGCCAGAGGAGGCAGAGCCAGAGCCAGAGGAGCCAGAGGAGGCAGAGCCAGAGCCAGAGGAGCTAGAGGCAGAGGAGCCAGAGGCAGAGCCAGAGGCAGAGGAGCCAGAGGCAGAGCCAGAGGCAGAGGAGCCAGAGGCAGAGCCAGAGGCAGAGGAGCCAGAGGCAGAGCCAGAGGCAGAGGAGCCAGAGGCAGAGCCAGAGGCAGAGGAGCCAGAGGCAGAGCCAGAGGCAGAGGAGCCAGAGGCAGAGCCAGAGGCAGAGGAGCCAGAGGCAGAGCCAGAGGCAGAGGAGCCAGAGCCAGAGGCAGAGGAGCCAGAGGCAGAGCCAGAGCCAGAGGAGCCAGAGGCAGAGCCAGAGGCAGAGGAGCCAGAGCCAGAGGCAGAGGAGCCAGAGGCAGAGCCAGAGCCAGAGGAGCCAGAGCCAGAGGCAGAGCCAGAGCCAGAGCCAGAGGCAGAGCCAGAGGCAGAGCCAGAGCCAGAGGCAGAGCCAGAGCCAGAGGCAGAGCCAGAGCCAGAGGCAGAGCCAGAGAAGACAGAGCCAGAGGCGACAGAGCCAGAGGCAGAGCCAGAGAAGACAGAGCCAGAGGCGACAGAGCCAGAGGGAGCCAGAGCCAGAGGAGCCAGGGGCAGAGGAGACAGGGGCAGAGGAGACAGGGGCAGAGGAGACAGGGGCAGAGGAGACAGGGGCAGAGGAGACAGGGGCAGAGGAGACAGGGGCAGAGGAGACAGGGGCAGAGGAGACAGGGGCAGAGGAGACAGGGGCAGAGGAGACAGGGGCAGAGGAGACAGGGGCAGAGGAGACAGGGGCAGAGGAGACAGGGGCAGAGGAGACAGGGGCAGAGGAGACAGGGGCAGAGGAGACAGGGGCAGAGGAGACAGGGGCAGAGGAGACAGGGGCAGAGGAGACAGGGGCAGAGGAGACAGGGGCAGAGGAGACAGGGGCAGAGGAGACAGGGGCAGAGGAGACAGGGGCAGAGGAGACAGGGGCAGAGGAGACAGGGGCAGAGGAGACAGGGGCAGAGGAGACAGGGGCAGAGGAGACAGGGGCAGAGGAGACAGGGGCAGAGGAGACAGGGGCAGAGGAGACAGGGGCAGAGGAGACAGGGGCAGAGGAGACAGGGGCAGAGGAGACAGGGGCAGAGGAGACAGGGGCAGAGGAGACAGGGGCAGAGGAGACAGGGGCAGAGGAGACAGGGGCAGAGGAGACAGGGGCAGAGGAGACAGGGGCAGAGGAGACAGGGGCAGAGGAGACAGGGGCAGAGGAGACAGGGGCAGAGGAGACAGGGGCAGAGGAGACAGGGGCAGAGGAGACAGGGGCAGAGGAGACAGGGGCAGAGGAGACAGGGGCAGAGGAGACAGGGGCAGAGGAGACAGGGGCAGAGGAGACAGGGGCAGAGCCAGAGGAGGCAGAGGAGACAGGGGCAGAGCCAGAGGAGGCAGAGCCAGAGGAGCCAGGGGCAGAGCCAGAGGAGGCAGAGCCAGAGGAGCCAGAGGCAGAGCCAGAGGAGGCAGAGCCAGAGGAGACAGAGCCAGAGGAGACAGCGTCAGAGGGGACAGCGGCGGAGACAGAGCCAGAGGAGCCAGCGCCAGAGGAGACAGAGCCAGAGGCAGAGCCAGAGGAGCCAGAGGAGGCAGAGCCAAAGGAGACAGAGCCAGAGGAGACAGCGTCAGAGGGGACAGCGGCGGAGACAGAGCCAGAGGAGCCAGCGCCAGAGGAGCCAGCGCCAGAGGAGACAGCGCCAGAGGCAGAGCCAGAGGAGCCGGAGGCAGAGCCAAAGGAGCCAGAGCCAGAGGAGCCAGAACCAGAGGAGCCAGAGGAGGCAGAGCCAGAGGAGGCAGAGCCAGAGCCAGAGGACACAGCGGCAGAGGAGACAGAGGCAGAGGCAGAGGAGGCAGCGGCAGAGCCAGAGGAGACAGCGGCAGAGCCAGAGGAGACAGCGGCAGAGCCAGAGGAGACAGCGGCAGAGCCAGAGGAGACAGCGGCAGAGCCAGAGGAGACAGGGGCAGAGCCAGAGGAGACAGGGGCAGAGCCAGAGGAGACAGAGCCAGAGGAGGCAGAGCCAGAGGAGCCAGCGGCAGAGCCAGAGGAGCCAGCGGCAGAGCCAGAGGAGCCAGCGGCAGAGCCAGAGGAGCCAGCGGCAGAGCCAGAGGAGCCAGCGGCAGAGCCAGAGGAGCCAGCGGCAGAGCCAGAGGAGCCAGCGGCAGAGCCAGAGGAGCCAGCGGCAGAGCCAGAGGAGCCAGCGGCAGAAGAGACAGGGACAGAGGAGACAGGGACAGAGGAGACAGGGACAGCAGACCCAGAGGAGACAGAGGCAGAGGAGACAGAGGAGGCAGAGCCAGAGGAGACAGAGACAGAGGAGGCAGAGCCAGAGGAGACAGAAGCAGAGGAGACAGAGGAGGCAGAGACAGAGGAGGCAGAGACAGAGGAGGCAGAGCCAGAGGAGGCAGAGGAGGCAGAGGAGGCAGAGGAGGCAGAGGAGCCAGAGACCGAGGCAGAGACCGAGGCAGAGGAGCCAGAGACCGAGGCAGAGGAGCCAGAGACCGAGGCAGAGCCAGAGACCGAGGCAGAGCCAGAGACCGAGGCAGAGCCAGAGACCGAGGCAGAGCCAGAGACCGAGGCAGAGCCAGAGACCGAGGCAGAGCCAGAGACCGAGGCAGAGCCAGAGACCGAGGCAGAGCCAGAGACCGAGACCGAGGCAGAGGAGACCGAGGCAGAGGAGACCGAGGCAGAGGAGACCGAGGCAGAGGAGACAGAGGCAGAGGAGACAGAGGCAGAGGAGACAGAGGCAGAGGAGACAGAGGCAGAGGAGACAGAGGCAGAGGAGACAGAGGCAGAGGAGACCGAGGCAGAGCCAACACTAGGTTTGATATACTTATAGTTTAATGGTTCCCTATCCCAGATAATCTAGAATCTGACTCCTGGACTGTGATAACAATATTCTGTTCCAAGATATTCACTTTTTTTTGTGCCTTTCTGGTTTGTGAAGAAAAGTAGTTGGGACTTACAACCAATAAGAACAGCGGTTGCCATGGTAGCCACGGTGTTGGGGGCGTCGCTCAGGTTCAACATGTGTCCCGACAGTCCATTCAGCTCATCCACAGCATACTTAAACATGAAGGGTACCATCACGTTGGTCATCTAGAGAGAGTGAGAAACAGGAGTGGTGAAAACAGGAATGTCCACTCTTCTGATGGTAGAAGCTCGGTGCAGTAAGGCTGGCTGTGTGTGGGCTTGTATTACTATCCTGATGGGGAGAACCCTGAAATTCCAGACAGTGAAACAAGGAAAAGTAAACACTACACAGGTAAGTGAACAGTTCCAGAAATCAGGACTGCAGATAGGATCTATAGACCTCTATATCTACGTGGCATTCAGAAAGTAATCAGACCACTAGACTTTAGTTATATTTTTTTTACTCAATCTACACAATACCACATAATGACAAAGTGAAAGAGGAGGTTTAAACATTTTTGCGAATTTATTTACATAAGTATTCAAGACCTTTTGCTATGAGACTCAAATTAGCTAAAGGTACATCCTGTTTCCATTCATTATCCTTGAAATGTTTCTACAATTGTAAAAAAGAATTTGTAAAACCCCAAATAACTTCACAGATCTTCATCGTTTAAACAGTTTCCCATGCTTGACCCATGTCGGCGCCGACAGAGATGGCCGCCTCGCGTTCCAAGGAAACTATGCAGTATTTTGTTTTTTTTACGTGTTATTTCTTACCCCAGGTAATCGTAGGTTTCATTACATTCGGGAGGAACTAAGTTCCTCGGCGTACACATCACAGACAAACTGAATTGGTCCACCCACACAGACAGCGTTGTGAAGAAGGCGCAGCAGCGCCTCTTCAACCTCAGGAGGCTGAAGAAATTTGGCTTGTCACCAAAAGCACACAAACTTCTACAGATGCACAATCGAGAGCATCCTGTCGGGCCGTATCACCGCCTGGTATGGCAACTGCACCGCCCTCAACCGTAAGGCTCTCCAGAGGGTAGTGAGGTCTGCACAACGCATCACCGGGGGCAAACTACCTGCCCTCCAGGACACCTACACCACCCGATGTCACAGGAAGGCCATAAAGATCATCAAGGACAACAACCACCCGAGCTACTGCCTGTTCACCCCGCTATCATCCAGAAGGCGAGGTCAGTACAGGTGCATCAAAGCTGGGACCGAGAGACTGAAAAACAGCTTCTATCTCAAGGCCATCAGACTGTTAAACAGCCTCCACTAACATAGAGTGGCTGCTGCCAACACACTGACACTGACTCAACTCCAGCCACTTTAATAATGGGAATTGATGGAAATTGATGTAAAATATGTATCACAATGCCACTTAATGTTTAATACCCTACATTACTCATCTCATATGTATATACTCTATACCATCTACTGTGTGTACCATCACTCATTCATATATCTTTATGTACATATTCTTTATCCCCTTACACTGTGTATAAGACAGTAGTTTTGGAATTGTTAGTTAGATTACTTGTTGGTTATTACTGCATTGTCGGAACTAGAGGCACAAGCATTTCGCTACACTCGCATTAACATCTGCTAACCATGTGTATGTGGCAAATAAAATGATTTAATGATTTAATGAACATGCACCTGTGGAACAGTCGCTAAGACACTAACAGCTTACAGACGATAAGCAACTAAGGTCACAGTTATGAAAACTTAGGAAACTAAAAAGGCCTTTCTACTGACTCTGAAAAACACTAAAAGAAAGATGCCCAGGGTCCTGGTGATGCAGGTTGAATAATTTTGCACGCCCAATTTTTCAGTTTTTGATTTGTTAAAAAAAGTTTGAAATATCCAATAAATGTCGTTCCACTTCAGGATTGTGTCCCACTTGTTGTTGATTCTTCACAGAAAAATACAGTTGTATTTTATTTAGTGCCTTGTTATATACAAATCTATGTTTTATTCATTTAGGTCATTATTGTGGAATCACTACAATATTGTTGATCCATCCATCCTCAGTTCTCCCATTACAGTCATTTTAAACTCTGTAGCCATTTTAAAAATCACCAACGGCCTCATGGTGACATTCTTAAGCAGTTTCCTTCCTCTCCTGCAGCTCAGTTCAGAAGGTTGAGTGCATCTGATGTGTCTGGGTGGTTTACAGGGTTTTCCCTGTCGGCTATACTTATTTCAGCTGGGTACTAGCGCCACTAGTCAGAAAAGACAAAAAATAATCTGCCAAGCCCTCTCCTACTTGAATTAACTAAACATAGCAGGCGTAAAATAAACACCTGAGCAGAGATCCAACATCCGGGTGTCAGCGGAAAAAGGAAGCATCTGGTTGTGGGAAACTCCGATAAAGGTGAGCTAGAATGAATGATAAGCATTGATAGGACAGGAGCCTGTCAGTCACTAAGGTGACACAGAAACACTGCCAGTTTGACAGTCTGCTGTCTGTTGTGCGCGGTGGTTAAATTTGCATGTCCCATAGCCTATAATGTGTTAACGATGAGTCGAAATCTCACTTAGCCTATTGATTTCTGGCAGAGTCATTTATTTTCCTTCTCGCCCAGGGTCCGACATTAAAGCTTTTTCCTTTCCAGTTCAACATTTACCTGCTCTGTCGCAGTCTACCACTGAAAACCACTGAAAACCACTGAAAACCACTGAAAACCACTGAAAACCACTGAAAACCACTGAAAACCACACGCGTAAACATCAAGCTATTTGTATTTGAGCACAGTGTAGTCAAAACTAAGTATTTCATTTGTTTTCTATCGTAGTTTCATCAGCTGTTTTAAATTAACACGGTAAAAAGAGTGAACTTTCTGATAGTTGCTGGTTCCAAATACAGAGGCCACCAAAATAGAGCTCGTTTCCCAGGGGGAACCTGGCTGGCTACTTTTTCTATTTGGCAGGGTACTCCATGTGGAAAACCCTGTTTAATACATCGCCCACGGCGTCATTATTAACTTCACCATGATGCTTAAAGAGAGAAATAAAGGTCTGATTTGTTATTGTTACCCATTGACCAATCACTGCCCTTCTTTACGAGGCTTTTGAAAAGCTCCCTGGTCTTTGTAGTTGAATCTGTGGTTGAAATTCACTATTAGACTGAGGGACCTTCCAGATGTTGTATATATGGGGGACAGAGGAAGGGGTTAGTCATTCACTACTAGACTGAGGGGACAGAAGAAGGGGTTAGTCATTCACTACTAGACTGAGGGACAGAGGAAGGGGTTCGTCATTCACTACTAGACTGAGGGGACAGAAGAAGGGGGTAGTCATTCACTACTAGACTGAGGGGACAGAGGAAGGGTTAGTCATTCACTACTAGACTGAGGGGACAGAGGAAGGGGGTAGTCATTCACTACTAGACTGAGGGGACAGAGGAAGGGGGTAGTCATTCACTACTAGACTGAGGGGACAGAGGAAGGGGGTAGTCATTCACTACTAGACTGAGGGGACAGAGGAAGGGGTTAGTCATTCACTACTAGACTGAGGGGACAGAGGAAGGGGGACAGAGGAAGGGGTTAGTCATTCACTACTAGACTGAGGGGACAGAGGAAGGGGTTCGTCATTCACTACTAGACTGAGGGGACAGAGGAAGGGGTTCGTCATTCACTACTAGACTGAGGGACAGAGGAAGGGGGTAGTCATTCACTACTAGACTGAGGGGACAGAAGAAGGGGTTAGTCATTCACTACTAGACTGAGGGGACAGAAGAAGGGGGTAGTCATTCACTACTAGACTGAGGGGACAGAAGAAGGGGGTAGTCATTCACTACTAGACTGAGGGACAGAGGAAGGGGGTAGTCATTCACTACTAGACTGAGGGGACAGAGGAAGGGGGTAGTCATTCACTTCTAGACTGAGGGACAGAGGAAGGGGGTAGTCATTCACAACTAGACTGAGGGGACAGAGGAAGGGTTAGTCATTCACTACTAGACTGAGGGGACAGAGGAAGGGGGTAGTCATTCACTACTAGACTGAGGGGACAGAGGAAGGGGGTAGTCATTCACTACTAGACTGAGGGACAGAGGAAGGGTTAGTCATTCACTACTAGACTGAGGGGACAGAGGAAGGGGGTAGTCATTCACTACTAGACTGAGGGGACAGAGGAAGGGGGTAGTCATTCACTACTAGACTGAGGGACAGAGGAAGGGTTAGTCATTCACTACTAGACTGAGGGGACAGAGGAAGGGGGTAGTCATTCACTACTAGACTGAGGGGACAGAGGAAGGGGTTCGTCATTCACAACTAGACTGAGGGGACAGAGGAAGGGGTTCGTCATTCACTACTAGACTGAGGGACAGAGGAAGGGGTTCGTCATTCACTACTAGACTGAGGGACAGAGGAAGGGGTTCGTCATTCACTACTAGACTGAGGGGACAGAGGAAGGGGTTCGTCATTCACTACTAGACTGAGGGACAGAGGAAGGGGTTCGTCATTCACTACTAGACTGAGGGGACAGAGGAAGGGGGACAGAGGAAGGGGTTAGTCATTCACTACTAGACTGAGGGGACAGAGGAAGGGGGACAGAGGAAGGGGTTAGTCATTCACTACTAGACTGAGGGGACAGAGGAAGGGGTTCGTCATTCACTACTAGACTGAGGGACAGAGGAAGGGGGTAGTCATTCACTACTAGACTGAGGGACAGAGGAAGGGGGTAGTCATTCACTACTAGACTGAGGGGACAGAAGAAGGGGGTAGTCATTCACTACTAGACTGAGGGGACAGAAGAAGGGGGTAGTCATTCACTACTAGACTGAGGGGACAGAAGAAGGGGTTCGTCATTCACTACTAGACTGAGGGACAGAGGAAGGGGGTAGTCATTCACTACTAGACTGAGGGACAGAGGAAGGGGGTAGTCATTCACTACTAGACTGAGGGGACAGAAGAAGGGGGTAGTCATTCACTACTAGACTGAGGGGACAGAAGAAGGGGTTCGTCATTCACTACTAGACTGAGGGACAGAGGAAGGGGGTAGTCATTCACTACTAGACTGAGGGACAGAGGAAGGGTTAGTCATTCACTACTAGACTGAGGGACAGAGGAAGGGGGTAGTCATTCACTACTAGACTGAGGGACAGAGGAAGGGGTTCGTCATTCACTACTAGACTGAGGGGACAGAGGAAGGGGGACAGAGGAAGGGGTTAGTCATTCACTACTAGACTGAGGGGACAGAGGAAGGGGGACAGAGGAAGGGGTTAGTCATTCACTACTAGACTGAGGGGACAGAGGAAGGGGTTCGTCATTCACTACTAGACTGAGGGGACAGAGGAAGGGGTTCGTCATTCACTACTAGACTGAGGGACAGAGGAAGGGGGTAGTCATTCACTACTAGACTGAGGGGACAGAAGAAGGGGGTAGTCATTCACTACTAGACTGAGGGGACAGAAGGGGTTCGTCATTCACTACTAGACTGAGGGACAGAGGAAGGGGGTAGTCATTCACTACTAGACTGAGGGACAGAGGAAGGGGGTAGTCATTCACTACTAGACTGAGGGGACAGAAGAAGGGGGTAGTCATTCACTACTAGACTGAGGGGACAGAAGAAGGGGTTCGTCATTCACTACTAGACTGAGGGGACAGAGGAAGGGGTTCGTCATTCACTACTAGACTGAGGGACAGAGGAAGGGGTTCGTCATTCACTACTAGACTGAGGGGACAGAGGAAGGGGGACAGAGGAAGGGGTTAGTCATTCACTACTAGACTGAGGGGACAGAGGAAGGGGGACAGAGGAAGGGGTTAGTCATTCACTACTAGACGGAGGGGACAGAGGAAGGGGTTCGTCATTCACTACTAGACTGAGGGGACAGAGGAAGGGGTTCGTCATTCACTACTAGACTGAGGGGACAGAGGAAGGGGTTCGTCATTCACTACTAGACTGAGGGACAGAGGAAGGGGGTAGTCATTCACTACTAGACTGAGGGGACAGAAGAAGGGGGTAGTCATTCACTACTAGACTGAGGGGACAGAAGAAGGGGTTCGTCATTCACTACTAGACTGAGGGACAGAGGAAGGGGGTAGTCATTCACTACTAGACTGAGGGACAGAGGAAGGGGTTCGTCATTCACTACTAGACTGAGGGGACAGAGGAAGGGGGACAGAGGAAGGGGTTAGTCATTCACTACTAGACTGAGGGGACAGAGGAAGGGGGACAGAGGAAGGGGTTAGTCATTCACTACTAGACGGAGGGGACAGAGGAAGGGGTTCGTCATTCACTACTAGACTGAGGGGACAGAGGAAGGGGTTCGTCATTCACTACTAGACTGAGGGGACAGAGGAAGGGGTTCGTCATTCACTACTAGACTGAGGGACAGAGGAAGGGGGTAGTCATTCACTACTAGACTGAGGGGACAGAAGAAGGGGGTAGTCATTCACTACTAGACTGAGGGGACAGAAGAAGGGGTTCGTCATTCACTACTAGACTGAGGGACAGAGGAAGGGGGTAGTCATTCACTACTAGACTGAGGGACAGAGGAAGGGTTAGTCATTCACTACTAGACTGAGGGACAGAGGAAGGGGGTAGTCATTCACTACTAGACTGAGGGACAGAGGAAGGGGTTCGTCATTCACTACTAGACTGAGGGGACAGAGGAAGGGGGACAGAGGAAGGGGTTAGTCATTCACTACTAGACTGAGGGGACAGAGGAAGGGGGACAGAGGAAGGGGTTAGTCATTCACTACTAGACTGAGGGGACAGAGGAAGGGGTTCGTCATTCACTACTAGACTGAGGGGACAGAGGAAGGGGTTCGTCATTCACTACTAGACTGAGGGACAGAGGAAGGGGGTAGTCATTCACTACTAGACTGAGGGGACAGAAGAAGGGGGTAGTCATTCACTACTAGACTGAGGGGACAGAAGGGGTTCGTCATTCACTACTAGACTGAGGGACAGAGGAAGGGGGTAGTCATTCACTACTAGACTGAGGGACAGAGGAAGGGGGTAGTCATTCACTACTAGACTGAGGGGACAGAAGAAGGGGGTAGTCATTCACTACTAGACTGAGGGGACAGAAGAAGGGGTTCGTCATTCACTACTAGACTGAGGGGACAGAGGAAGGGGTTCGTCATTCACTACTAGACTGAGGGACAGAGGAAGGGGTTCGTCATTCACTACTAGACTGAGGGGACAGAGGAAGGGGGACAGAGGAAGGGGTTAGTCATTCACTACTAGACTGAGGGGACAGAGGAAGGGGGACAGAGGAAGGGGTTAGTCATTCACTACTAGACGGAGGGGACAGAGGAAGGGGTTCGTCATTCACTACTAGACTGAGGGGACAGAGGAAGGGGTTCGTCATTCACTACTAGACTGAGGGGACAGAGGAAGGGGTTCGTCATTCACTACTAGACTGAGGGACAGAGGAAGGGGGTAGTCATTCACTACTAGACTGAGGGGACAGAAGAAGGGGGTAGTCATTCACTACTAGACTGAGGGGACAGAAGAAGGGGTTCGTCATTCACTACTAGACTGAGGGACAGAGGAAGGGGGTAGTCATTCACTACTAGACTGAGGGACAGAGGAAGGGGGTAGTCATTCACTACTAGACTGAGGGGACAGAAGAAGGGGGTAGTCATTCACTACTAGACTGAGGGGACAGAAGAAGGGGTTCGTCATTCACTACTAGACTGAGGGACAGAGGAAGGGGGTAGTCATTCACTACTAGACTGAGGGACAGAGGAAGGGTTAGTCATTCACTACTAGACTGAGGGACAGAGGAAGGGGGTAGTCATTCACTACTAGACTGAGGGGACAGAGGAAGGGGGTAGTCATTCACTACTAGACTGAGGGACAGAGGAAGGGTTAGTCATTCACTACTAGACTGAGGGGACAGAGGAAGGGGGTAGTCATTCACTACTAGACTGAGGGGACAGAGGAAGGGGGTAGTCATTCACTACTAGACTGAGGGACAGAGGAAGGGTTAGTCATTCACTACTAGACTGAGGGGACAGAGGAAGGGGGTAGTCATTCACTACTAGACTGAGGGGACAGAGGAAGGGGGTAGTCATTCACTACTAGACTGAGGGACAGAGGAAGGGTTAGTCATTCACTACTAGACTCACTACTAGACTGAGGGGACAGAGGAAGGGGTTCGTCATTCACTACTAGACTGAGGGGACAGAGGAAGGGGGTAGTCATTCACTACTAGACTGAGGGGACAGAGGAAGGGTTAGTCATTCACTACTAGACTGAGGGGACAGAGGAAGGGGGTAGTCATTCACTACTAGACTGAGGGGACAGAGGAAGGGGTTCGTCATTCACTACTAGACTGAGGGGACAGAGGAAGGGGGTAGTCATTCACTACAAGACTGAGGGGACAGAGGAAGGGGGTAGTCATTCACTACTAGACTGAGGGGACAGAAGAAGGGGGCAGTCATTCACTACTAGACTGAGGGGACAGAGGAAGGGTTAGTCATTCACTACTAGACTGAGGGGACAGAGGAAGGGGGTAGTCATTCACTACTAGACTGAGGGGACAGAGGAAGGGGGTAGTCATTCACTACTAGACTGAGGGGACAGAGGAAGGGGGTAGTCATTCACTACTAGACTGAGGGGACAGAGGAAGGGGTTCGTCATTCACTACTAGACTGAGGGGACAGAGGAAGGGGGTAGTCATTCACTACTAGACTGAGGGGACAGAGGAAGGGGGTAGTCATTCACTACTAGACTGAGGGACAGAGGAAGGGTTAGTCATTCACTACTAGACTCACTACTAGACTGAGGGGACAGAGGAAGGGGTTCGTCATTCACTACTAGACTGAGGGGACAGAGGAAGGGGGTAGTCATTCACTACTAGACTGAGGGGACAGAAGAAGGGGTTCGTCATTCACTACTAGACTGAGGGACCTTACAGATGTTGTATATATGGGGGACAGAGGAAGGGTTAGTCATTCACTACTAGACTCACTACTAGACTGAGGGGACAGAGGAAGGGGTTCGTCATTCACTACTAGACTCACTACTAGACTGAGGGGACAGAGGAAGGGTTAGTCATTCACTACTAGACTCACTACTAGACTGAGGGGACAGAGGAAGGGGTTCGTCATTCACTACTAGACTGAGGGACCTTACAGATGTTGTATATATGGGGGACAGAGGAAGGGTTAGTCATTCAAAAATCATGTCAATCCCTATTATTTAACAGAGTGAGTCCATGTAACTTGCTAAGCCACATTTTAGTTATTAACTTGTAAAAATGTGTATTATTTTTTCACTTTGACATTATGGAGTATTATGTAAATCATTTATAAAAAAATGACAACTATATTTCAATCCCACATTTGAACAAAATGTGAAAAGGTTGAGATGTATACTTTCTATAAGCACTGTACCTCCAGCCAGCAGATGAGTCCCACCCGGCTACCTCCTCCACCCAGCTACCTCCTCCACCCGGCTACCTCCTCCACCCGGCTACCTCCTCCACCCGGCTACCTCCTCCACCCGGCTACCTCCTCCACCCGGCTACCTCCTCCACCCGGCTACCTCCTCCACCCGGCTACCTCCTCCACCCGGCTACCTCCTCCACCCGGCTACCTCCTCCACCCGGCTACCTCCTCCACCCGGCTACCTCCTCCACCCGGCTACCTCCTCCACCCGGCTACCTCCTCCACCCGGCTACCTCCTCCACCCGGCTACCTCATCTCCAGCCAGATGACGTGTGTGTGTGTGTGTGTGTGTGTGTGTGTGTGTCCCATCAGACTACCTTAGCTCCAGCCAGCAGTCCCAGGGCGATGGCAACTCTAGCCCGTAGATCAGGCCGGTCCTTGGGCCACACGTAGGACAGCATGTTAGACAGGATGGTCCGGGAATTCACCTCCTTCAACTGCCACCAACACAAGAAAAACACTGTTAGATGACATAACATTGCTTATTCACATGGCTCAGTTGGTAGAGCATGGAGGTTGCAAAGACCAGGATTGTGGGTTTGATTCCCGCTGGGGCCTCCCATACACAAAAAAGTCCCTTGGGATGAAAGCGTCTGCTTAATGTCATCCGTTATCATTTAAATGTGTTCCTCCTCACTGTGATCACAGAACAGGAAGGTAACACATGTAACGCCTCAAGGAAAAAGCTTCATTTGTCCAAAACAAATAATAATAAAGTGACAGAGCAGCTGAAGAGCAGCAACACCAAGCTGATTACAGTAATGTGTGTGTTGCACAGTATACTGAAACTTTGCTATTTTTAACTATACAACAAAAATAATAATAATGGTTTGATAGTAGAATTTTGGTTAGGTTCAGTACTTCTGTCCAATGCATCTTACACCTACTTGACCTTCTCAATCACGTATCAGATCAGCCCCTTTATAGCACGAAGAGCAGTGCTCCACTTCCTCATTCATTTCTAGAGCTCTCTGGGTTGCATTGTTAGCTCCCCCCTCATGCTGCACACAAGTATAATGTGACAGGGCATGTAGAAATGTTGAAACTGTTCATTATTGTTCGCAAAACAATGTCCTACAGGCAAGAACCCTTTACAATGCAAGAAGATACCGATATCTTCCATCTTTATAGGATAAATGTCCCAGCTAGCTGACAGCTGAAGCTAACATCAATTCACTACCCTGGTACATTGTTTATGATAATACGCAAACTAGAGGTATCATTATTCATTTGAGACTAAATAGAATTTATTTATGCATTATATTAAGTCAAAATAAAATGTTAATTGTTCATTCAGTATTGTTGTAACTGTCATTATTACAAATCTATATAAACCCCCCCCCCCCCCAAAAAAGTAGCCCGATTAATCGGCATCGGCTTTTTTTGGCCTTCCAATAAATCGGTATCGGCGGTAAAAAAATCGTAATCATGAAGCAACATATGCAACTTTCAAAGCTGATTGCCACCAAAACTTTATCAATTCACTTAATCTCCCTTGCCACCATAAACAAATGTACTCAGTCTCCCGTCGGGTTTCCACTAGAATAGTAACACAGCCACATTCTACCTCCAAATGATATCACTACTTTCTTAAAGAGACAGTGCGCAGACTTTTACAAAAGGGATCGCTTCTTCCATGCAAATGTTGATCAGTACAATAAAAAGAATATGATCTAGCAGTTGCCAATAAAATAAGTTCTAAATGGAAGGGAAATAGACTCATCTGTAGCCCCATAAAACCAGCTCAACTTAATGCATGACAGTCCTATTGAATACATACAATACATAGCATACAGTGGGGCAAAAAAGTATTTAGTCAGCCACCAATTGTGCAAGTTCTCCCACTAAAAAGATGAGGCCTGTAATTTCCATCATAGGTACACTTCAACTATGACGGACAAAATGAGAAAAAAAAAAATCCAGAAAATCACATTGTAGGATTTTTAATGAATTTATTTGCAAATTATGGTGGAAAATAAGTATTTGGTCACCTACAAACAAGCAAGATTTCTGTCTCTCACAGACCTGTAACCTCTTCTTTAAGAGGCTCCTCTGTCATCCACTCGTTACCTGTATTAATGGCACCTGTTTGAAATGATCACAAGAACGGTGAGCAAAAATCCCAGAACCACCTAGTGAATGACCTGCAGAGAGCTGGGACCAAAGTAACAAAGCCTACCATCAGTAACACACTACGCCGCCAGGGACTCAAATCCTGCAGTGCCAGACGTGTCCCCCTGCTTAAGCCAGTACATGTCTAGGCCCGTCTGAAGTTTGCTAGAGAGCATTTGGATGATCCAGAAGAAGATTGGGAGAATGTCATTGGGTCAGATGAAACCAAAATATAACTTTTTGGTAAAAACTCAACTCGTCGTGTTTGGAGGACAAAGAATGCTGAGTTGGATCCAAAGAACACCATACCTACTGTGAAGCATGGGGGTTGAAGAATCATGCTTTGGGGGTGGAAGAATCATGCTTTGGGGGTGTTTTTCTGGAAAGGGACCAGGACGACTGATCCGTGTAAAGGAAATAATTAATGGGGCCATGTATCGTGAGATTTTGAGTGAAAACGCAAGGGCATTGAAGATGAAACGTGGCTGGGTCTTTCAGCATGACAATGATCCCAAACACACCGCCCGGGCAACGAAGGAGTGGCTTCGTAAGAAGCATTTCAAGGTCCTGGAGTGGCCTAGCCAGTCTCCAGATCTCAACCCCATAGAAAATCTTTGGAGGGAGTTGAAAGTCTGTGTTGCCCAGCAACAGCCCCAAAACATCACTGCTCTAGAGGAGATCTGCATGGAGGAAGGGGTCAAAATACCAGGAACAGTGAATGAAAACCTTGTGAAGACTTACAGAAAGCGTTTGACCTCTGTCATTGCCAACAAAGGGCATATAACAAAGTATTGAGAAACTTTTGATATTGACCAAATACTTATTTTCCACCATATTTTGCAAATAAATTCATTAAAAATCGTACAATGTGATTTTCTGGATTTTTTCCCCTCATTTTGTCTGCCATAGTTGAAGTGTACCTATGATGAAAATTACAGGCCTCTCTCACCTTTTTAAGTGGGAGAACTTGCACAATTGGTGGCTGACAATACTTTTTTACCCCACTGTACATACCATACATACACACCTGTATTGTAACGAGACCTATTGAATAATATATATTACCTGTATTGTGACTACATGTAGACTACATCTTGATTCACTCAGTTTATCAAGAGATTTACCATTCAAATAAATGAATACCATTATGTTATGTAGTTATATTGGTAAAGTCAAATTGATTGCAAGATTGAATAATTGATTCATTAATGAATACATGGCTGAATAAAACATAAAACATTACAATGTTAAAATGTAATGATATTGAAAGATGCCCAATGATTGAACAGAGCTTTACTGGTCAGCATCAAGGGTCATTCTGGGACTGTGGTGTAAATAACTTTAGTAGATCAAAGTATTTTTACTTATGTAGTACATCAAAGTATTTTTACTTATGTAGTACATCAAAGTATTTTAACTTATGTAGTACATCAAAGTATTTTTATTATGTAGTACATCAAAGTATTTTTATTATGTAGTACATCAAAGTATTTTTATTATGTAGTACATCAAAGTATTTTAACTTATGTAGTACATCAAAGTATTTTTATTATGTAGTACATCAAAGTATTTTTACTTAAGTAGTACATCAAAGTATTTTAACTTATGTAGTACATCAAAGTATTTTTACTTATGTAGTACATCAAAGTATTTTTACTTATAACTGTCTTTGCTGGTCTACTGATGGAACTAATTAACACAAACAGTTGGCTATAAAAGTAGAGGTGACTCTTTCCCTGCAGAATTGAGTTAGGAACAAATGAATCATCACCTATTTTCTCTGTTTACATGCTGATCATGGAGCTAATAAAACAAGATGCTTCTGTTATTGAACATTTGGAAGTATTATTTTTCTTACCACATTTTTGGGGTCTGCGTTTAATCTTCCACCCGCATTTCCGTGCCAACATGTCCGATCTGTCACCTGCAAATGCTGTGAACAAGCACGCACACGCGCACACACACACAATATATTACAACTAGATTCTTCAGAGTTCATATTTAAACGTAATTGTTTCTGATACCGTAAATGGCATAAGCTCCAATAACAATCTAAAGTACCTTTGCAGCTTCCAGTAAACGTCTGCTGTTGTCACTCCTGTTGACTGTCCACGTGGCTGTCCTCAGGTTGGGGCTCAGCTACAGAATGGGAGAGACCAGAGGGGAGGAGACACCAGAGGGGAGGAGACACCAGAGGGGAGGAGACACCAGAGGGGAGGAGACACCAGAGGGGAGGAACCCGTTTCAGTAAAAATGTACAGATCCAGACAGAAGAGAAACAATTCCTTCTTGTTGACAGATACCCCCTCAGGGCTGTGAGATAAAACAGTGGCCAAAAAGCATGGAAGTTCAAACACAGCCGGTGTCAGTTGAGGTCACGGTGTACAGATAATATTTAACAGAGTGTATTTAGGAGACAAGAGGTTGTGAACATAACTAAGACTATAGAGTGGAGGTAACCCTTATTGATGACATGTGGGTCGATCCATTTCAACCATGACACCCAGCGTTTCAGAGAGTTCCGAAATATTTTCTGTAGTTAGGAATGCTGATTTATTTCTACAACATTATTTTGCTGAGATACAATTTGATTTCTGAGAAATTATACTAATTGGATTGCACCCATATTGGCCATTTTAATTTATAGGATCCAAATCATATTCAATAAATATAGTACCCGACATCCGATTTGGACCAAACGTTTTTCAAACAATGAGTAAGACATGAGGAATCCAAAGACATGGTCAAAAGCCCCTCATGGACCCGCCACACCATCCCACGACCAGTACACAGTATCAGTTCTGAGACAAGTAGTATGGAGCTACGGCTCTGAGTATTGTTTCTTCATATAATAATGTATTCAGTGAATTTGGTGAGGTTTGTTTGCCCTGTTCAGATAAACCTAAACTTAAATGTCTAATTTATGTCTCATTCTACATCCTGACATAAACAGATTCTGACCAGTAGATGGTGCTGTTCCTGCTATAAGGTGTGATTTGTTTTTAGGATGATGACTTATGTCCCCATGGGGAAATGTTGGTTGCAGATCTGTGCATACATGACACATAATAGAAGCTAACGTTTTCTGTAAGTCTTCACAAGGTTTTCACACACTGTTGCTGGTATTTTGGCCCATTCCTCCATGCAGATCTCCTCTAGAGCAGGGATGTTTTGGGGCTGTTGCTGGGCAACATGGACTTTCAACTCCTTCCAAAGATTTTCTATGGGGTTGAGATCTGGAGACTGGCTAGGCCACTCCAGGACCTTGAAATGCTTCTTACGAAGCCACTCCTTCAATGCCCGGGCGGTGTTTTTGGAATAATTGTCATGCTGAAAGACCCAGCCACGTTTCATCTTCAATGCCCTTGCTGATGGAAGGAGGTTTTCACTTCAAATCTCACGATACATGGTCCCATTCATTCTTTCTTTACACGGATCAGTCGTCCTGGTCCCTTTGCAGAAAAACAGCCCCAAAGCATGATGTTTCCACCCTATGCTTCACAGTAGGTATGGTGTTCTTTGGATGCAACTCAGCATTCTGTGTCCTCCAAAGACGACGAATTGAGTTACCAAAAAGTTATATTTTGGTTTCATCTGACCATATGACATTCTCCCAATCTTCTTCTGGATCATCCAAATGCTCTCTAGCAAACTTCAGACGGGCCTGGACATGTACTGGCTTAAGCAGGGAGATAAGTCTGGCACTGCAGGATTTGAGTCCCTGGCGGCGTAGTGTGTTACTGATGGTAGGCTTTGTTACTTTGGTCCCAGCTCTCTGCAGGTCATTCACTAGGTCCCCCCGTGTGGTTCTGGGATTTTTGCTCACTGTTCTTGTGATCATTTTGACCCCACGGGGTAAGATCTTGCGTGGAGCCCCAGATCGAGGGAGATTATCAGTGGTCTTGTATGTCTTCCATTTCCTAATAATTGCTCCCACAGTTGATTTCTTCAAACCAAGCTGCTTACCTATTGCAGATTCAGTCTTCCCAGCCTGGTGCAGGTCTACAATTTTGTTTCTGGTGTCCTTTGACAGCTCTTTGGTCTTGGCCATAGTGGAGTTTGGAATGTGACTGTTTGAGGTTGTGGACAGGTGTCTTTTATTCTGATAACAAGTTCAAACAGGTGCCATTGATACAGGTAACAAGTGGAGTACAGGGGAGCCTCTTAAAGAAGAAGTTACAGGTCTGTGAGAGCCAGAAATCTTGCTTGTTTGTAGGTGACCAAATACTCATTTTCCACCACAATATGCAAATAAGTTCATTAAAAATCCTGCAATTTGATTTTCTGGATTTTTTTTCTCATTTTATGTCATAGTTGAAGTGTACCTATGATGAAAATTACAGGCCTCATCTTTTTAAGTGGGAGAACTTGCACAATTGGTGGCTGACTAAATACTTTTTTGCCCCACTAAGTATTCAGACTCTTTACTCAGTACTTTGTTGAAGCACATTTAGCAGTGATTACAGCCTCAAGTCTTCTTGGGTACGACGCTACAAGCTTGGCATACCTGTATTTGGGGAGTTTCTCCCATTCTTCTTTGCAGATCCTCTCAAGCTCTGTGAGGTTGGATGGTGAGCGTCGCTGCATAGCTATTTTCAGGTCTCTCCAGAGATGTTTGATCGGGTTCAAGTCTGGGCTCTAGCTGGGCCACTCCAGGAAATTCAGACTTGTACCGAAGCCCCTCCTGCGATGACTTGGCTGTGTGCTTAGGGTCGTTGTCCTGTTGAAAGGTGAACCTTTAACTCAGTCTGAGGTCCTGAGTGCTCTGGAGCAGGTTTTCACCAAGAATCTCTGTAATTTGCTCTATTCATCTTTGCCCCGATCCTGACTAGTTTCCCAGTTCACGCCGCTGAAAAACATCCCCACAGCGTGATGCTGCCACTACCATGCTTCACCGTAGGGATGGTGTCCGGTTTCCTCCAGACTTGACGCTTGGCATTCAGGCCAAAGAGTTCAATATTGGTTTCATCAGAACAAACAGGATGCACCTGAGCTCAATTTCAAATCTCATAGCAAAGGGTCTGAATACTTAAGTAAATAAAGTATGTTTTAATTTTTTTTATAAATTTGCAATAATGTCTAAACACCTGTTTACCCTTTGTCTTTATAGGGTATTGTGTGTAGTGTGTAGAGTAAGGCCGTGTAGTGTGTAGAGTAAGGCCGTGTAGTGTGTAGAGTAAGGCCGTGTAGTGTGTAGAATGAGGCCGTGTAGTGTGTAGTGTGTAGAGTAAGGCCGTGTAGTGTGTAGAATGAGGCCGTGTAGTGTGTAGAGTAAGGCCGTGTAGTGTGTAGAATAAGGCCGTGTAGTGTGTAGAATAAGGCCGTGTAGTGTGTAGAGTAAGGCCGTGTAGTGTGTAGAGTAAGGCCGTGTAGTGTGTAGAGTAAGGCCGTGTTGTGTGTAGAATGAGGCCGTGTAGTGTGTAGAATGAGGCCGTGTAGTGTGTAGAATGAGGCCGTGTAGTGTGTAGAATGAGGCCGTGTAGTGTGTAGAATAAGGCCGTGTAGTGTGTAGAATGAGGCCGTGTAGTGTGTAGAATGAGGCCGTGTAGTGTGTAGAATGAGGCCGTGTAGTGTGTAGAATGAGGCCGTGTAGTGTGTAGAGTAAGGCCGTGTAGTGTGTAGAGTAAGGCCGTGTAGTGTGTAGAATGAGGCCGTGTAGTGTGTAGAATGAGGCCGTGTAGTGTGTAGAATGAGGCCGTGTAGTGTGTAGAATGAGGCCGTGTAGTGTGTAGAATGAGGCCGTGTAGTGTGTAGAATGAGGCCGTGTAGTGTGTAGAATGAGGCCGTGTAGTGTGTAGAATGAGGCCGTGTAGTGTGTAGAATGAGGCCGTGTAGTGTGTAGAATGAGGCCGTGTAGTGTGTAGAATGAGGCCGTGTAGTGTGTAGAATGAGGCCGTGTAGTGTGTAGAATGAGGCCGTGTAGTGTGTAGAATGAGGCCGTGTAGTGTGTAGAATGAGGCCGTGTAGTGTGTAGAATGAGGCCGTGTAGTGTGTAGAATAAGGCCGTGTAGTGTGTAGAATAAGGCAGTGTAGTGTGTAGAATAAGGCTGTGTAGTGTGTAGAATAAGGCTGTGTAGTGTGTAGAATAAGGCCGTGTAGTGTGTAGAATGAGGCCGTGTAGTGTGTAGAATGAGGAAGTGTAGTGTGTAGAATGAGGTCGTGTAGAATAAGGCTGTATAGTGTGTAGAATGAGGCCGCGTAGTGTGTAGAATAAGGAAGTGTAGTGTGTAGAATGAGGCCGTGTAGTGTGTAGAATGAGGTCGTGTAGAATAAGGCTGTGTAGTGTGTAGAATGAGGCCGTGTAGTGTGTAGAATGAGGCAGTGTAGTGTGTAGAATGAGGCAGTGTAGTGTGTAGAATAAGGCTGTGTAGTGTGTAGAATGAGGCAGTGTAGTGTGTAGTGTGTAGAATAAGGCTGTGTAGTGTGTAGAATAAGGCTGTAACAACTAAATGTGGAAAAAGTATAGGGGTCTTAATACACACGGAAGAGGACTATATTAGCACCCTCTAATTGGTTGTTGATCATTGCCAGACAGCCATCTTCAAGTCTTGCATTACATTTTCAAGTAGATTCACTATTCCATACTCAGTCGTCAGCAATACCTTCCATATATACATATAAAGAAAAGCAAAAAGTAGGCAGAAAAACATGTTGTTTGAAAGGTGTACAAGTAACATTGAGTTACACAATCAATTTGTTGATACTTTAGGATGATTTAGACATGCAAAATTCTAATATAGGTCCCTTGTCCATAGACTGCAAACACAGTGAGGAAACAAATGTAATTTTGGTGAACTATCCCTGTAGCATTGAGGGAGGAAGGGTCTTCAAACTTTTTTTTCAGCTAATAGCAGGAACTGCACTATCTAGGAGGTCAGAACCTGGTAATAAGAGGATGTTGGCTGGAACATACACCCAACAACTTCAATTAGTAATGGTCTCTGAACAGGGGAAACAAACATCAAATTCACTGAGTACATTACAGCTCTATACTATTTATCAGACAGAACTGATAATGTATACTGGTTAACAGTTTTCAAATTACAGACATGTTTGTACATAGTCCCCCCATTTTAGGGGTCCAAAAGCAATGGGACCAATTCACTTGTGTATTAAAGTAGTGAAAAGTTAAGTATTTGGTCCCATATTCATAGCATGCAATGACTACAAATTTGTTGATGCTTTTTAAGTTTGTTTTGGTTGTGTTTAGATTATTTTGTGCCCAATTGAACTGAATGGTAAATAATGTATTGAGTCACTTATTGTAAATAAGAATAGAATATATTTCTAAAACACTTCTACATTAATGTGGATGCTACTATGATTACGGTAATCCTGAAGGAATTGTAAATAATGATGATTGAGAAAGTTAAACGCACAAATATCTTACTGTAGAAGTTTAGCACAGATACATACAGCCATGTGCGCCTCCATCTGACATGTTCAGAGCCACGCTAGATAGCTAAGCAGCACAGCTGGTCGCCTCATATTCCATCTGTTATCCGTAAACAAGTGTTGTAACTTGGAGACACAGTCGTCTGGGAAGCATAACCCTAACAAGGCCGTTTAATCTTTAGTTTAAAAAAAACTATTTATCGCTAATAGTAAAGATAAGGTCATTATGCTTCCAAAACCGTACAGCAAGCATTTTTTTTTTGTATTTAACAAGCAATACATGTTAATGTTGAGACCGAACGTCAGGGATCTTAAAACTCCCCCCTACAGAAGACACCTTCGTCCAATGACTTATGGAACGGAGTGTCAGGAACAAACCCAGTGTGTCAGGAACAAATTGAGACAGTGCTCCTGGTGGAATACGTGTTTTACAACCTATAGAGATGATTTTAGACATCAAGAGCTAGCTATATGCCAGAACATGCAGGATCATCTTTCATATCCGTTTTGTAAAACCACCTTGACAGTGTTGTCCAACTACTATGTGTAAAGTCTGTCATAACTGTAGTACTAGCTGGCTTATACAACCTGGGGTGTAATAATTAGTCCAAACAGTTGCAAAACGGAACATTTCTAGAGTTTCTATTGGACAAATTCAGGTAGGTCCCTCCCAGTTTCGTTAGCTTCCGTTTAAGAAAGGTTTTGCAACACATTTGGCCTAATGAATACGCCAACGGTGTCTGCCAAGTTCAGGCAATATCAGTCGGTTCAAGGTTGGGATGCCCAGTCTTATCTCACGGGACATACTGTGCACGGACACTCTTTTACTCTGTCAGTTCCAAAGTAGGCAGACAGCCTAGCGGTTAAGAGCGTTGGGTCGAATCCCTGAACCGACTAGGTGAAAAATCTGTCGATGTGCCCTTCAGCAAGACACTTAACCCTAATTACTCCTGTAAATCGTGGAAGGATAAGAGCTTCTACCAAATGACAACTGTAAATGGTCAACACGTGACCCACTCACTGGAGCCCACAAACTATATACCTCAGCGACAAAAAATTAACCCAGCAAGCTACGTATGAGGTGTAACTTCAGTTAGTATTCAAAGTATATTTAGCTAGTTAGTCATGTGTCGAAATCACTTTCACCTCAACTTGCCGGATACGTCGAGTAGCAGGCAAGGCTACCAACCTAGCAAAACATTGACAGCCATGGCAATCTTGTGAAAACAGACACCACAAGCTTGGTTAGCTTAACTTTCTGGTAGCTGACACATATTACTATAATATCACTTATACGGTCATCCCAAAACCGGATAACGTTATAACATGTTGATGTGCCCTTGTCAGCTTGTGTCGAAAGTGTGACTCTCAGAACAGTGTCCTTCTCCCCTCACCAAATAAGTAGTCTGTTGTTTCCGTTGCTTCCCATTCGGTTTGTTACCTCCTCGCCAAGCATGATAAAAACTTGTCTGTTGAAGTAAAATAGCTAATTTTCTTCTCTGCAGGTGTAAAACGCATTCCAGTGGGACCAACAGCGGAGCCATCTTACCTAAGGAAAGCGGGGTCGATAACGAACAAACTTCCGTCATTTCCTATTAGAACGACCTTTGCACCTTTATCGTCTTTCATTATTATTTTTTGAAGAAATAAAATCATAATAGCTATCTATGTGGCTATTTCGAAACATGTGGTCCTTATATACCTAATTAAATTATATTTCGACGTTTTGCTTGTAATGTAGGTTTTTACTCCTCTGATTGATACGATTTGTAAACAATCACGTACTTGTGACCTTACTAAGTGTTGTGGGAATTGTCGTCATTTCCTGAAGCCAGGCGGATGTGTTGACGTCACCAACGTTGCGACACGTACGGCTCGTTGTCAGCAAATAGCGAACATTATTCGGTTTTAACATTATACAGTGAGTACAGCAACATGCCCTGCCACAACCAGTCGTTAAATAACGTTACTACCGGCCAAGAACATAACTTAACGAAGCATGTTCGGTTCGCCGCGAGCAGTAACAGCAGCAGCGTTCCGGTGGCGCCAAGCTCTGAGGCGGTGGATGACGTCAATAAACAGCGTTTGAACGGGAACTGTCCGAATGGTGGTGGGCTCGGCCCAGATGTGTTAAACCTTGGACCTCAACTGAAACTGCTTCCTCTTAACAGTCAGATACTAGAATTACAGACCATCATCAGAGACAAGTGAGTGTTTGACTTGGTGTAGTAGACCTCACAGTGAAATGCTGAATACAACAGGTGTAGTAGACCTCACAGTGAAATGCTGAATACAACAGGTGTAGTAGACCTTATGCTGAATACAACAGGTGTAGTAGACCTCACAGTGAAATGCTGAATACAACAGGTGTAGTAGACCTCACAGTGAAATGCTGAATACAACAGGTGTAGTAGACCTTACAGTGAAATGCTGAATACAACAGGTGTAGTAGACCTCACAGTGAAATGCTGAATACAACAGGTGTAGTAGACCTCACAGTGAAATGCTGAATACAACAGGTGTAGTAGACCTCACAGTGAAATGCTGAATACAACAGGTGTAGTAGACCTCACAGTGAAATGCTGAATACAACAGGTGTAGTAGACCTTACAGTGAAATGCTGAATACAACAGGTGTCGTAGACCTTACAGTGAAATGCTGAATACAACAGGTGTAGTAGACCTTACAGTGAAATGCTGAATACAACAGGTGTAGTAGACCTCACAGTGAAATGCTGAATACAACAGGTGTAGTAGACCTCACAGTGAAATGCTGAATACAACAGGTGTAGTAGACCTCACAGTGAAATGTTGAATACAACAGGTGTAGTAGACCTCACAGTGAAATGCTGAATACTACAGGTGTACAGTGAAATGCTGACTTACCAGCCCCTAACCAACAATGCAGTTTAAAAAATAAGAATAAGAAATAAAAGTAACGAGTAATTAAAGAGCAGCAGTAAAATAACAATAGCGAGACTACATACAGGGGGATAACGAGTCAATGTGCGGGGCACCGATTAGTCAAGGTAATTGAGGTAGTATGAACAAGTGGTAGTATGAACAAGTGGTAGTATGAACAAGTGGTAGTATGAACAAGTGGTAGTATGTACAAGTGGCTATGCATAGATAATAACAGTAGCAGCGGAGTAAAAGGAGGGGGGGGGTCAATGCAAATAGTCTGGGTAGACATTTGATTAGATGTTCAGGAGTCTTATGGCTTGGGTGTAGAAGCTGTTTAGAAGCCTCTTGGCCCTAGACTTGGCGCTCCGGTACCGCTTGCCGTGCGGTAGCAGAGAGAACAGTGTATGACTAGGGTGGCTGGAGTCTGAACATTTTTAGGGCCTCCCTCTGTCACTGCCTGGTATAGAGGTCCTGGATGGCAGGAAGTTTGGCCTCAGAGATGTACTGGGCCGTACGCACTACCCTCTGTCGTGCCTTGCGGTCGGAGGCCGAGCAGTTGCCATACCAGGCAGTGATACTCTCGATGGTGCAGCTGTTGAACCTTTTGAGGATCTGAGGATCCATGCCAAATCTTTTCAGTCTCCTGAGGGGAATAGGTTTTGTCGTGCCCTCTTCATGACTGTCTTGGTGTGCTTGAACCATGATAGTTTGTTGGTGATGTGGACACCAAGGA
Organism: Oncorhynchus mykiss; assembly: GCF_013265735.2. NCBI lineage: Eukaryota > Metazoa > Chordata > Actinopteri > Salmoniformes > Salmonidae > Oncorhynchus > Oncorhynchus mykiss. Next base: position 42,093,720 of record NC_048578.1, read on the forward strand.
AATTGAAGCTCTCAACCTGCAGCCCTGTCGATGAGAATGGGGGTGTGCTTGGTCCTCCTTTTCCTGTAGTCTACAATCATCTCCTTTGTCTTGATCAGTTTGAGGGAGAGGTCCTGGCACCGCATGGCCAGGTCGCTGACCTCCCTATAGGCTGTCTCGTCATTGTCAGTGATCTACCACTGTTGTGTCATCGGCAAACTTAATGATGGTGTTGGAGTCGTGCCTGGCCGTGCAGTCATGAATGAACAGGGAGTACAGGAGGGGCCTGAGAACGCACCCCTGAGGGGCCTCTATGTTGAGGATCAGCTTGGCAGATGTGTTGCTACCTACCCTTCCCGTCTGGCGTCATTTAGGCAGGTTACCTTAGTGTTCTTGGGCACAGGGACTATGGTGGTCTGCTTGAAACATGTTGGTATCACAGGGACAGGTTGAAAATGTCAGTGAAGACACTTGCCAGTTGGTCAGCGCATGCTCGCAGTACACACCCTGGTAATCCATCTGGCCTTGTGAATGTTACTCACATTGGCTGCGGAGAGCATTTTTTTGCTTGTAAGCAGGAATCAGGAGGATAGAGTTATGGTGTGATTTTCCAAATGGAGGGCGAGGGAGAGCTTTGTACGCGTCTCTGTGTGGGGTTAAAGGTGGTCTAGAGTTAGTTTTTCCCCCCTCTGGTTGCACATTTAACATGAAGATAGAAATTTGCATTAAAGTCCCCGACCACTAGGAGTGCCGTCTCTGAGTGAGTGGTTTCCTGTTTGCTTATGGTGGTATACATTGAGTGCTGTCTTAGTGTCGGCATCAGTCTGGTGGTATGTAGACAGCTACGAAATACACATATAAACTCTCTAGGTAGATATTGTGGTCTACAGCTTATTTGATTTATTTATTTATTTAACTAGGCAAGTCAGTTAAGAACATTCTTATTTTCAATGACGGCCTAGGAACAGTGGGTTAACTGCCTGTTCTGGGGCAGAACGACAGATTGTCAGCTCGAGGGTTTGAACTTGCAACCTTCCGGTTACTAGTCCAACGCTCTAACCACTAGGCAACCCTGCCGCCCCTTATCATGAGATACTCTACCTCAGGCGAGCAAAACCTTGACACTTCCTTAGATATTGTGCACCAGCTGTTGTTTACATATAAGCATTAGTCCGCTGCCCCTTGTCTTACCAGACGTCGCTGTTCTATCCTGCTGGTACAGCGTATAACCAGCCAGCTGTATGTTGATAATGTCGTCGTTCAGCCACAACTCTGTGAAGCATAAGATATCACAGTTGGTAGTTTAATTTTCCTCGTAGGTCATTGATTTTATTTTCCAATGATTAGCTAGTAGGACAGAAGGCAAGGGGGGTTTATTCAATCGCCTACGAATTCTCAGAAGGCACCCCGACCTCCATCCTCTTTTCTTCACGCAAATGACGGGGATTTGGGTTTTGTTCCCGGGAAAGCAGTATGTCAGGCTCGTCTGACTCGTTAAGGGAAAAACAAAAGCTTCTTTCTGCCAGTTCGTGGTGAGTCATCGCTGTTCTGAAGTCCAGATTATTATTATTTTCGGTCATAAGAGACGGCAGCAGCAACATTATGTACACAATAAGTTACAAACAACGCAAAAAAAACGAACATAAAATGACAATCGGTTAGGAACATGTAAAAACATCAGCCATCTTCTCCGACGCCGTACTCAACTCAGACGTGGGAGCAAGGTAACAAGATGCTGTGGCCTCAGCAGGACAAATTATGTTTGTTTGTGTTTTGCAGGACAACCAGCAGAGGGGATTTTGTGTTCTGTGCAGACCGACTGGTAAGATTCCTTTTAAGAAGTCATCAGCTAGCTAGTAACTACAGTCGTTCATTTCATGGAAAAAAAGAGCATGAAGAGTTGAAACTGTTGATCTTCCTCCTCAGATCAGACTGGTGGTGGAAGAAGGACTGAACCAGCTGCCCTACTCAGAGTGCACGGTGACCACTCCTACAGGTACTGACTCTTACTCCCTAACCCCTACCCAGAGTGCACTGTGACCACTCCTACAGGTACTGACTCTTACTCCCTAACCCCTACTCAGAGTGCACTGTGACCACTCCTACAGGTACTGACTCTTACTCCCTAACCCCTACCCAGAGTGCACTGTGACCACTCCTACAGGTACTGACTCTTACTCCCTAACCCCTACTCAGAGTGCACTGTGACCACTCCTACAGGTACTGACTCTTACTCCCAAACCCCTACCCAGAGTGCACTGTGACCACTCCTACAGGTACTGACTCTTACTCCCTAACCCCTACCCAGAGTGCACTGTGACCACTCCTACAGGTACTGACTCTTACTCCCTAACCCCTACCCAGAGTGCACTGTGACCACTCCTACAGGTACTGACTCTTACTCCCTAACCCCTACTCAGAGTGCACTGTGACCACTCCTACAGGTACTGACTCTTACTCCCTAACCCCTACTCAGAGTGCACTGTGACCACTCCTACAGGTACTGACTCTTACTCCCTAACCCCTACCCAGAGTGCACTGTGACCACTCCTATAGCAGAGTTTCCGTTAGCTGTTTTTATATGAATGAAGTTGTCTGTGAGAAGAAGAAAATCCCATTGTGAAATAATGTTTTATAGCTTCTTCATTGATGGAAATACCAGATGACATGCTTATCGGTCTGCAGGGGCATTTGCATAATTTAGTGGAATTAAATTGGCACGTGTACAGTATATTTGTGACATGTTTTCGTTATGTATGCATCTTGTTTATCACACCGAACAGCATACAGAAACAGAGCCTTTGAGTGGAAAGTCGGTCAGACAGAGAGCTGCTGCAGCATCTGGTGGGAACTTGGACAAATCATGACGTCATTGATCTTCAGGTTGGAACGTCAGAGCTCTAGAAAGAGGGCGGCGTTCCCGTGTTGGAATTCCTAGCTGTCCATTCAAAAATAATTTTCTCCCCAGTTGTTTTGAACATGAAATGTCAACAGACGGAAATGTCAACATTCTTTTTCATCACTTCACAATGAGCTGGAGGCAGTAGGCATTTTGAAAAGCTTTTTGTTTTTGACCTTTATTTAACCAGGCAAGTCAGTTAAGAACAAATTCTTATTTTCAATGACAGGGTTAACTGCCTGTTCAGGGGCAGAACGACAGATTTGTACCTTGTCAGCTCGGGGATTTGAACTTGCAACCTTTCAGTTACTAGTCCAACGCTCTAACCACTAGGTTACCCTGCCGCCCCAATAATTGTTTGAAATGTGAACGTATTGAGGCATGTCTAACCTTTCTTCAAAGTAGCCTATTAGATCCACACTGCTCAAAAAAATACAGGGAACACTTAAACAACACAATGTAACTCCAAGTCAATCACACTTCTGTGAAATCAAACTGTCCACTTAGGAAGCAACACTGATTGACAATAAATGTCACATGCTGTTGTGCAAATGGAATAGACAACAGGTGGAAATTATAGGCAATTAGCAAGACACCCCCAATAAAGGAGTGGTTCTGCAGGTGGGGACCACAGACCACTTCTCAGTTCCTAACATCCTGGCTGATGTTTTGGTCACTTTTGAATGCTGGCGGTGCTTTCACTCTAGTGGTAGCATGAGACGGAGTCTACAACCCACACAAGTGGCTCAGGTAGTGCAGCTCATCCAGGATGGCACATCCATGCGAGCTGTGGCAAGAAGGTTTGCTGTGTCTGTCAGCGTAGTGTCCAGAGCATGGAGGCGCTACCAGGAGACAGGCCAGTACATCAGGAGACGTGGAGGAGGCCGTAGGAGGGCAACAACCCAGCAGCAGGACCGCTACCTCCGCCTTTGTGCAAGGAGGAGCACTGCCAGAGCCCTGCAAAATGACCTCCAGCAGGCCACAAATGTGCATGTGTCTGATCAAACGGTCAGAAACAGACGCCATGAGGGTGGTATGAGGGCCCGACGTCCACAGGTGGGGGTTGTGCTTACAGCCCAACACCGTGCGGGACGTTTGGCATTTGCCAGAGAACACCAAGATTGGCAAATTTGCGCCCTGTGCTCTTCACAGATGAAAACAGGTTCACACTGAGCACATGTGACAGACGTGACAGTCTGGAGACGCCGTGGAGAACGTTCTGCTGCCAACATCCTCCAGCATGACCGGTTTGGCGGTGGGTCAGTCATGGTGTGGGGTGGTATTTCTTTAGGGGGCCGCACAGCCCTCCATGTGCTCGCCAGAGGTAGCCTTACTGCCATTAGGTACCGAGATGAGATCCTCAGACCCCTTGTGAGACCATATGCTGGTGCGGTTGGCCCTGGGTTCCTCCTAATGCAAGACAATGCTAGACCTCATGTGGCTGGAGTGTGTCAGCAGTTCCTGCAAGAGGAAGGCATTGATGCTATGGACTGTCCCGCCCGTTCCCAGACCTGAATCCAATCGAGCACATCTGGGACATCATGTCTCGCTCCATCCACCAACACCACAGACTGTCCAGGAGTTGGCGGATGCTTTAGTCCAGGTCTGGGAGGAGATCCCTCAGGAGACCATCCGCTACCTCATCAGGAGCATGCCCAGGCGTTGTAGGGAGGTCATACAGGCATGTGGAGGCCACACACACTACTGAGCCTCATTTTGACTTGTTTTAAGGACATTACATCAAAGTTGGATTAGCCTGTAGTGTGGTTTTCCACTTTAATTTTGAGTGTGACTCCAAATCCAGACCTCCATGTGTTGATAAATTTGATTTCCATTGATAATTTTTGTTGTCAGCACATTCAACTATGTAAAGAAAAAAGTATTTAATAAGAATATTTCATTCATTCAGATCTAGGATGTGTTATTTTAGTGTTCCCTTTATTTTTTTGAGCAGTGTATTTTCTAAATATCTAAATTATTTTGTACATAATGTTTCTGCCACCGTCTCTTGTGACCGAAATGAGCTTCTAGATATCAGGACAGCGATTACTCACTCACCCTGGAATACGTTTTTTAACGAGTCGGGCGCAAAGGATTTACTCCAGACACCCGACAAGGCCCTCATCTCCGTCATTCACAGGAGAAAGACACGGATCCGATGGCGAGAGGGTAATAGGCCTTTTCCATCGGTTCTATTAGCCAACGTACAATCATTGGATAATAAAATAGACAAACTACGGGCACGTATATCCTACCAACGGGACAATAATAACTAATATCTTATGTTTCACTGAGTCGTGGCTGAACGACGACATGAATAACATACAGCTGGTGGTTTATACACTGTATCGGCAGGATAGAACAGCAGCCTCTGGTAAGACAAGGTGTGGTGGTCTATGTATATTTGTAAACAACAGCTGGTGCACGAAATCTAAGGAAGTCTTGAGGTTTTGCTCGCCTGAGGTAGAGTATCTCATGATAAGCTGTAGACCACACTATTTACCAAAAGAGTTCTCATCTATATTCTTCGTAGCTGTCTACCACCACAGACCGATGCTGGCACTAAGACTGCACTCAATGAGTTAGGAATTTTATGAATAATGACTAAACAGTATCCCCATTTTAAATAGAATTGTAACTAAGTAAACTTATACTCTGTTTTATTATATCTGATTAACAATATGAATTCATAAGTGAGAGATTGTGGAGCCTGATACAGGGGGTAATTAAATACCATTCCAGCCAGGTTGGAGAAGACTGGAAGTGTTTTCTTTTAAGTAAAGCAGAAAGGGTCATTAACCTATGGTTGAACCGACTCCACTTAGCTCTGGGATCTTTAGATAGGTTTTTTTTTTTCTTAGGTTTTCCATTAGCTGGAACTGTCTGCTGAATGGTGATGGATGAAGACTTCAGAAGGTTTATCTCGAATTAACTTTTGAACTGTTGGGAGAAAGAATATTTTATAACCTATGACGTCATATTTTGTATATAAACTGTTGTTCGTGGTTACATGGCAGCGCGCTCCGAGAATAAATACTAGTATCTAATTTTGATAAGACTGGTCTCTGTCTATTTTATGCAAATAAGAATCTTACAAATTCTCAGAAAATAGATTAAGTGAATTAAATTAAAGAAAACATATTGGAATTATGAAATTACAGTGACAATGAGCAAACGGGAAAACGCTCATTGAGGCGGCGCCCCTAGTGGCCGGGGACTTTAATGCAGGGAAACTGAAATCCGTTTTACCTCATTTCTACCGGCATGTTAAATGTGCAACCAGAGGGAAAATAACTCTAGACCACCTTTACTCCCTCGTCCTCCACTTGGCAAATCTGACCATAATTCTATCCTCCTGATTCCTGCTTACCTCACATCGTTGCATCCTCGACTTGCATGTTCTGTTCATTATGAATTACTATATTCTAAATGCGATTTCTGTCATTCTGAGCACTGTGGGTGGACGCCCTAATTACACGCTGACCCCTAACCTCTACACGCCGACCCCTTACACACTATCCACATGCTGCTGATAACATTCTGCTTCATCTCTCAACAGGACACATGTATGAAGGTGTAAAGTTTGAGAGAGGTAACTGTGGAGTCAGCATTATGAGAAGTGGTGAGTCTGGTATTTCCCCCCCCCCTCTACTGAAAAAAATTCCCTTTTTCTGCTTTTTTCATGTTATTTCACATACCTGACCTCTTTAGGGACCTGTGTCTGTCCATCCCCCAGGTGAGGCCATGGAGCAGGGTCTGAGGGACTGTTGTAGGTCCATTCGCATCGGGAAGATCCTGATCCAGAGTGATGAAGAGACCCAGGAGGCTAAGGTCTACTATGCTAAGTTCCCCCCAGACATAAACAGGAGGAAGGTGCTGCTCATGTACCCAATACTGAGTAAGTAAAAAAGATCGCTGGCAAAAGGGAAAGATATTACAGACGTCTTGAATGTTGGGTCATTTTTCCTAATCCTGGAGTTTTTTTCAGCCAGGCAAATAATGAAATGGTTGAAAAAGTTCCTGTTGTTAACATGTTGTCATTAACTATAGACAAATAAATTAGAACCAGCAGTTGATCAAATTCAACACAAAAAATAGACAACATAATGACCCGGTACCGCTGAGTAACATAATGACCCGGTACTGCTGAGTAACATAATGACCCGGTACCGCTGACTAACATAATGACCCGCTACCGCTGAGTAACATAATGACCCGCTACCGCTGAGTAACATAATGACCCGGTACCGCTGACTAACATAATGACCCGGTACCGCTGAGTAACATAATGACCCGGTACTGCTGACTAACATAATGACCCGGTACCGCTGAGTAACATAATGACCCGGTACCGCTGAGTAACATAATGACGCGGTACCGCTGAGTAACATAATGACCCGGTACCGCTGAGTAACATAATGACCCGGTACCGCTGAGTAACATAATGACCCGGTACCGCTGAGTAACATAATGACCCGGTACCGCTGAGTAACATAATGACCCGGTACCGCTGAGTAACATAATGACCCGGTACCGCTGAGTAACATAATGACCCGGTACCGCTGAGTAACATAATGACCCGGTACCGCTGAGTAACATAATGACCCGGTACCGCTGAGTAACATAATGACACGGTACCGCTGAGTAACATAATGACCCGGTACCGCTGAGTAACATAATGACACGGTACCGCTGAGTAACATAATGACACGGTACCGCTGACTAACATAATGACACGGTACCGCTGACTAACATAATGACACGGTACCGCTGACTAACATAATGACCCGCTACCGCTGAGTAACATAATGACGCGGTACCGCTGAGTAACATAATGACACGGTACCGCTGAGTAACATAATGACCCGGTACCGCTGAGTAACATAATGACCCGGTACCGCTGAGTAACATAATGACCCGCTACCGCTGAGTAACATAATGACCCGGTACCGCTGAGTAACATAATGACCCGGTACCGCTGAGTAACATAATGACCTGGTACCGCTGAGTAACATAATGACCCGGTACCGCTGAGTAACATAATGACCCGGTACCGCTGAGTAACATAATGACCCGGTACCGCTGAGTAACATAATGACCCGCTACCGCTGAGTAACATAATGACCCGCTACCGCTGAGTAACATAATGACCCGGTACCGCTGAGTAACATAATGACCCGCTACTGCTGAGTAACATAATGACCCGGTACCGCTGAGTAACATAATGACCCGGTACCGCTGAGTAACATAATGACCCGGTACCGCTGAGTAACATAATGACCCGGTACCGCTGAGTAACATAATGACCCGGTACTGCTGAGTAACATAATGACCCGGTACCGCTGAGTAACATAATGACCCGGTACCGCTGAGTAACATAATGACCCGGTACCGCTGAGTAACATAATGACCTGGTACCGCTGAGTAACATAATGACCCGCTACTGCTGAGTAACATAATGACCCGGTACCGCTGAGTAACATAATGACCCGGTACCGCTGAGTAACATAATGACCCGGTACCGCTGAGTAACATAATGACCCGGTACTGCTGAGTAACATAATGACCCGGTACCGCTGAGTAACATAATGACCCGGTACCGCTGAGTAACATAATGACCCGGTACCGCTGCACGGTATCTCCGGTATCTTATGAATGAAGTCTTCAGGTCTCAGACAAAATTACTCATCATGCACTTTAGCACTGAACTGTGTGTCTAGGTAACACAGTGTGTGTTGTGTGTGTGTGTGTCCCAGGTACAGGTAACACAGTGTGTGTTGTGTGTGTGTGTGTCCCAGGTACAGGTAACACAGTGTGTGTTGTGTGTGTGTGTCCCAGGTACAGGTAACACAGTGTGTGTTGTGTGTGTGTGTCCCAGGTACAGGTAACACAGTGTGTGTTGTGTGTGTGTGTGTCCCAGGTACAGGTAACACAGTGTGTGTTGTGTGTGTGTGTCCCAGGTACAGGTAACACAGTGTGTGTTGTGTGTGTGTGTCCCAGGTACAGGTAACACAGTGTGTGTTGTGTGTGTGTGTCCCAGGTACAGGTAACACAGTGATCGAGGCGGTGCAGGTGTTGATTGAGCATGGACTCCAACCCAAACACATCATCCTCCTCTCTCTCTTCTCCACCCCACACGGTAGGTAACACATCATCCTCATCTCTCTCTTCTCCACCCCACACGGTAGGTAACACATCATCCTCATCTCTCTCTTCTCCACCCCACACGGTAGGTAACACATCATCCTCATCTCTCTCTTCTCCACCCCACACGGTAGGTAACACATCATCCTCATCTCTCTCTTCTCCACCCCACACGGTAGGTAACACATCATCCTCATTTCTCTCTTCTCCACCCCACACGGTAGGTAACATATCCTCATCTCTCTCTTTCTCCACCCCACACGGTAGGTAACACATCATCCTCATCTCTCTTTCTCCACCCCACACGGTAGGTAACACATTATCCTCATCTCTCTCTTCTCCACCCCACACGGTAGGTAACGCATTATCCTCATCTCTCTCTCTTCTCCACCCCACACGGTAGGTAACACATTATCCTCATCTCTCTTTCTCCACCCCACACGGTAGGTAACACATTATCCTCATCTCTCTCTCTTCTCCACCCCACACGGTAGGTAACACATTATCCTCATCTCTCTCTCTTCTCCACCCCACACGGTAGGTAACACATTATCCTCATCTCTCTCTCTTCTCCACCCCACACGGTAGGTAACACATGATCCTCATCTCTCTCTCTTCTCCACCCCACACGGTAGGTAACACATTATCCTCATCTCTCTCTTCTCCACCCCACACGGTAGGTAACACATCATCCTCATCTCTCTTTTTCTCCACCCCACACGGTAGGTAACACATTATCCTCATCTCTCTCTCTTCTCCACCCCACACGGTAGGTAACACATGATCCTCATCTCTCTCTCTTCTCCACCCCACACGGTAGGTAACACATTATCCTCATCTCTCTCTTTTCTCCACCCCACACGGTAGGTAACACATGATCCTCATCTCTCTCTCTTCTCCACCCCACACGGTAGGTAACACATTATCCTCATCTCTCTCTTTTCTCCACCCCACACGGTAGGTAACACATCATCCTCATCTCTCTCTTTCTCCACCCCACACGGTAGGTAACACATCCTCATCTCTCTCTTTCTCCACCCCACACGGTAGGTAACACATGATCCTCATCTCTCTCTCTCTTCTCCACCCCACACGGTAGGTAACACATTACCCTCATCTCTCTCTCTTCTCCACCCCACACGGTAGGTAGCACATAATCCTCATCTCTCTCTCTTCTCCACCCCACACGGTAGGTAACACATTACCCTCATCTCTCTCTCTTCTCCACCCCACACGGTAGGTAGCACATAATCCTCATCTCTCTCTCTTCTCCACCCCACACGGTAGGTAACACATGATCCTCATCTCTCTCTCTTCTCCACCCCACACGGTAGGTAACACATTATCCTCATCTCTCTCTCTTCTCCACCCCACACGGTAGGTAACACATGATCCTCATCTCTCTCTCTTCTCCACCCCACACGGTAGGTAACACATTATCCTCATCTCTCTCTTTTCTCCACCCCACACGGTAGGTAACACATCATCCTCATCTCTCTCTTTCTCCACCCCACACGGTAGGTAACACATCCTCATCTCTCTCTTTCTCCACCCCACACGGTAGGTAACACATCCTCATCTCTCTCTTTCTCCACCCCACACGGTAGGTAACACATTATCCTCATCTCTCTCTCTTCTCCACCCCACACGGTAGGTAACACATTATCCTCATCTCTCTCTTTTCTCCACCCCACACGGTAGGTAACACATCATCCTCATCTCTCTCTTTCTCCACCCCACACGGTAGGTAACACATCCTCATCTCTCTCTTTCTCCACCCCACACGGTAGGTAACACATGATCCTCATCTCTCTCTCTCTTCTCCACCCCACACGGTAGGTAACACATCATCCTCATCTCTCTCTTTCTCCACCCCACATGGTAGGTAACACATCCTCATCTCTCTCTTTCTCCACCCCACACGGTAGGTAACACATGATCCTCATCTCTCTCTCTCTTCTCCACCCCACACGGTAGGTAACACATTACCCTCATCTCTCTCTCTTCTCCACCCCACACGGTAGGTAGCACATAATCCTCATCTCTCTCTCTTCTCCACCCCACACGGTAGGTAACACATTACCCTCATCTCTCTCTCTTCTCCACCCCACACGGTAGGTAACACATGATCCTCATCTCTCTCTCTTCTCCACCCCACACGGTAGGTAACACATGATCCTCATCTCTCTCTCTCTTCTCCACCCCACACGGTAGGTAACACATCATCCTCATCTCTCTCTTTCTCCACCCCACACGGTAGGTAACACATCCTCATCTCTCTCTTTCTCCACCCCACACGGTAGGTAACACATGATCCTCATCTCTCTCTCTCTTCTCCACCCCACACGGTAGGTAGCACATAATCCTCATCTCTCTCTCTTCTCCACCCCACACGGTAGGTAACACATTACCCTCATCTCTCTCTCTTCTCCACCCCACACGGTAGGTAGCACATAATCCTCATCTCTCTCTCTTCTCCACCCCACACGGTAGGTAACACATGATCCTCATCTCTCTCTCTTCTCCACCCCACACGGTAGGTAACACATTATCCTCATCTCTCTCTTCTCCACCCCACACGGTAGGTAACACATTATCCTCATCTCTCTCTCTTCTCCACCCCACACGGTAGGTAACACATTATCCTCTCTCTCTTCTCCACCTCACTGTAGGTAACACATTATCCTCCTCTCTCTCTCTTCATCTCTCCAGGAGCCAAGGCCATCCTCCAAGAGTTCCCAGAGATCACCCTGCTCACCACAGAGCTGCACCCGGTCGCCCCCACACACTTTGGACAGAAGTACTTTGGCACAGAATGACAAACGCGCACACCAGACCACACCACGCTAGACCACACCACGCTAGACCACACCACGCTAGACCACACCACGCTAGACCAGACCACACCACGCTAGACCACACCACGCTAGACCACACCAGACCACACCACATTAGACCAGACCACGCCAGACTGCACCAGACCACGCCACGCTAGACCACACCACACTAGACCACACCACGCTAGACCACACCACGCTAGACCACACCACGCTAGACCAGACCACACCACGCTAGACCACACCACGCTAGACCACACCAGACCACACCACATTAGACCAGACCACGCCAGACTGCACCAGACCACGCCACGCTAGACCACACCACACTAGACCACACCACACTAGACCACACCACACTAGACCACAACACGCTAGACCACAGCACACTAGACCACACCATGCTAGACCACGCCAGACCACACCACATTAGACCAGACCACACCACGCCAGACTGCACCAGACCACGCCACGCTAGACCACACCACACTAGACCACACCACACTAGACCACACCACACTAGACCACACCACACTAGACCACACCACACTAGACCACACCACACTAGACCACACCACGCTAGACCACACCAGACCACACCACATTAGACCAGACCACGCCAGACTGCACCAGACCACGCCACGCTAGACCACACCACACTAGACCACACCACACTAGACCACACCACACTAGACCACACCACACTAGACCACAACACGCTAGACCACACCACACTAGACCACTCCAGACCGAACTAGAGGTCGGCCGATTTCAAGTTTTCATAACAATTGGAAATCTGTATTTTTGGACACCGATTTGGCCGATTTTATTTTAACACCTTTTACTTAACCTTTATTTAACTAGGCAAGTCAGTTAAGAACACGTTCTTCTTTTCAATGACGGCCCAGGAACCGTGGTTAACTTCCTGTTCAGGGGAAGCTCGGGGGATCCACTCTTGCAACCTTACAGTTAACTAGTCCAACGCTCTAACCACCTGCCTCTCATTGCACTCCACGAGGAGACTGCCTGTTATACGAATGCAGTAAGCCAAGGTAAGTTGCTAGCTAGCATTAAACTTATCTTATAAAAAACAATCAAGCATAATCACTAGTTAACTACATATGGCTGATGATATTACTCGTTTATCTAGCGTGTCTTGCGTTGCATATAATCTGACTGAGCATACAAGTGTCTAAGTATATGACTGAGCGGTGGTAGGCAGCAGCAGGCTCGTAAGCATTCATTCAAACAGCACTTTCGTGCGTTTTGCCAGTAGCTCTTCGTTGTGTGTCAAGCATTGCGCTGTTTATGACTTCAAGCCTATCAACTCCCGAGATGAGGCTGGTGTAACGGCTAGCTAGTTAGCGGGGTGCGCGCTAATAGCGTTTCAAACGTCACTCGCTCGCCACTTGGAGTGGTTGTTCCCCTTGCTCTGCATGGGTAACGCTGCTTCGAGGGTGGCTGTTGTCGATGTGTTCCTGGTTCAAGCCCAGGGAGGAGCGAGGAGAGGGATCGAAGCTATACTGTTACACTGGCAATACTAAAGTGCTTATAAGAACATCCAATAGTCAAAGGTTAATGAAATACAAATGGTATAGAAGGAAATAGTCCTATAATTCCTATAATAACTACAACCTAAAACTTCTTAACTGGGAATATTGAAGACTCATGTTAAAAGGAACCACCAGCTTTCATATGTTCTCATGTTCTGAGCAAGGAACTGAAACGTTAGCTTTCTTACATGGAACATATTGCACTTTTACTTTCTTCTCCAACACTTTGTTTTTGCATTATTTAAACCAAATTGTTTCATTATTTATTTGAGGCATTATATTAAGTTAAAATAAGTGTTCATTCAGTATTGTTGTAATTGTCATTATTACAAATAAAATAAAAAATTAAATGGCCGATTAATCGCTATCGGCTGTTTTGGTCCTCCAATAATCGCTATCGGCTGTTTTGGTCCTCCAATAATCGCTATCGGCTGTTTTGGTCCTCCAATAATCGCTATCGGCTGTTTTGGTCCTCCAATAATCGCTATCGGCTGTTTTGGTCCTCCAATAATCGCTATCGGCTGTTTTGGTCCTCCAATAATCGCTATCGGCTGTTTTGGTCCTCCAATAATCGCTATCGGTATTGGCATTGAAAAATCATAATCGGTCGACCTCTAGACCGAACCAGACCAGACCGAACCACACCAGACCGAACCAGACCACACCGAACCAGACCGAACCACACCAGACTACTCATCCCTAAGATCAGTGTGAATAAAAAAAAAAATTTAAACTTTAGATGTGATGTTACTGAGTCCTAACTTCATTATCTACAGTATGTGTTCTTATCTGATGTGATGCTAGTGTACATCTACCTCTGTTCCTCCTCCTACTGCGGTTCCTACCCTCCTCCCACCGCGGTTCCTACCCTCCTACCGCAGTTCCTACCCTCCTCCCCCCTCCTACCGCAGTTCCTACCACCCTCCTACCGCAGTTCCTACCACCATCCTACCGCAGTTCCTACCCTCCTCCCCACTCCTACCGCAGTTCCTACCCTCCTCCCCCCTCCTACCGCAGTTCCTACCCTCCTCCCCCCTCCTACTGCAGTTCCTACCCTCCTTCCGCGGTTCCTACCCTCCTCCTCCCACCGTGGTTCCTACTGCGGTTCCTCCCCTCCTACCGCGGTTCCTCCCCTCCTACCGCGGTTCCTCCCCTCCTCCCCCTTCCTACCGCGGTTCCTACCCTCCTCCCCCCTCCTACCGCGGTTCCTACCCTCCTCGCCTCCCTCTCTGCCACTGTCCCTAATGCCCCCCTCTACAAAATGTCCTTCACATGGTCAAGAACTATTCTGACATAATGTCAAAATACTGCCACCATATTGCCTTAATGCTTCTGCAGAACAAACTTGACCTCAAACTGAATGTATTGACCCACTACTTACAGGGAAGGATTCGGGGCTCTATTCAGCCTGGGTCCTGAAATGTTACAATAGAAATGTAAAGGTCATTTCCCATTGGGCCGACGCGTGCGGTCTCCGCCAACGTGGATTAGGCATCAGTGCTGAACCTCTGCGATACGTATTGAATAGAGGAGTTCAGACATGAAACCACATCAGTTTGACAGATTTATCCAGTCGTGTGTGTAAGACTCAGGTAAACGGAGTGATTGTGTTGATCTCCTGTTGGAATGATGAATAAAACAGGAACCAGAAGTGATCAGGAGTAAAAGTTAATTTCAGTGTCAGTCAGTATGATGATCAGCAACATAGTACATGGAGTTAGAGCACCAGACCCAAACACCACCTCCTCTCAGTAATGGGAAGAGCACCAGTAAACTGCTGACCCAAACACCACCTCCTCTCAGTGATGGGAAGAGCACCAGTAAACTGCTGACCCAAACACCACCTCCTCTCAGTGATGAGAAGACCAGTAAACTGCTGACCCAAACACCACCTCCTCTCAGTGATGGGAAGAGCACCAGTAAACTGCTGACCCAAACACCACCTCTCAGTGATGAGAAGAGCACCAGTAAACTGCTGACCCAAACACCACCTCCTCTCAGTGATGGGAAGAGCACCAGTAAACTGCTGACCCAAACACCACCTCCTCTCAGTGATGAGAAGACCAGTAAACTGCTGACCCAAACACCACCTCCTCTCAGTGATGGGAAGAGCACCAGTAAACTGCTGACCCAAACACCACCTCTCAGTGATGAGAAGAGCACCAGTAAACTGCTGACCCAAACACCACCTCCTCTCAGTGATGGGAAGAAGACATACTCAACATCCATGAAGGTCCATCCTCTCTTCACTCTCTCCCACAGTCACATACACAGACAATCATTCACACAGTCACATACACAGACAATCATTCACACAGTCACATACACAGATATGATTGTAAATGAACATTGACACCATAAGGAACATTTTGCTGAATGGAAGAGATGAAATAATCAATAACTTGTTTATGTCTGTACAGAGCAGATGTCTTAGTTGTAACAACAGCCGTATTGCATTATTTGATCATGATGTTAAACCAATGTAAATACACACAAAGGGGCATATGTATCAAGCATCTGAGTAGGAGTGCTGACCTAGGGTCAGTTCTGCCTTCTACAACACATTACATGCACAGGAGCCTGATCCTAGATCGGCACTCTGAACCGCTTGAGACAGACAGCACTAGACCTACCTTGATAACAGCTTTGGCCCGGTCCAGACAAGGCCCTTAGCCCCTCCCCAAGTCTGTCTGCATCCCAAATGGCACCCTATTCCCTATACAGTGCACTAGTTTTGACCAGAGCCTTATGGGTAATAGGATGCCATTTAGGATGCAAACCAAGGACTGACTACCTAAGCTAAGGAGTAGGAACTAGGGTCTGCTTCTGTAGTGGAGCAGGTTGAGAGCTTCAGGTTCCTTGGTGTCCACATCACCAACAAACTATCATGGTCCAAGCACACCAAGACAGTTGTGAAGAGGGCACGACAAAACCTTTTCCCCCTCAGAAGACTGAAAAGATTTGGCATGGGTCCTCAGATCCTCAAAAGGTTCTACAGCTGCCCCATCCGGAGCATCTGTACCGTAACACCCTGTGTATATAGTCTCCACATTGACTCTGTACCGGTACCCCCTGTATGTAGTCTCCACATTGACTCTGTACCCCCTGTATATAGCCTCCACATTGACTCTGTACCCCCTGTATATAGCCTCCACATTGACTCTGTACCGGTACCCCCTGTATATAGCCTCCACATTGACTCTGTAACCCCTGTATATAGTCTCCACATTGACGCTGTACCCCCTGTATATAGCCTCCCCATTGACTCTGTACCAGTACCCCCTGTATATAGCCTCCACATTGACTCTGTACCAGTACCCCCTGTATATAGCCTCCACATTGACTCTGTACCGGTACCCCCTGTATATAGCCTCCACATTGACTCTGTACCGGTACCCCCTGTATATAGCCTCCACATTGACTCTGTACCGGTACCCCCTGTATATAGCCTCCACATTGACTCTGTACCGGTACCCCCTGTATATAGCCTCCACATTGACTCTGTACCGGTACCCCCTGTATATAGCCTCCACATTGACTCTGTACCGGTACCCCCTGTATATAGCCTCCACATTGACTCTGTACCGGTACCCCCTGTATATAGCCTCCACATTGACTCTGTACCGGTACCCCCTGTATATAGTCTCCACATTGACTCTGTACCGGTACCCCCTGTATATAGCCTCCACATTGACTCTGTACCCCCTGTATATAGCCTCCACATTGACTCTGTACTGGTACCCCCTGTATATAGCTTCCACATTGACTCTGTACCGGTACCCCCTGTATATAGCCTCCACATTGACTCTGTACCCCCTGTATATAGTCTCCACATTGATGCTGTACCCCCTGTATATAGCCTCCACATTGACTCTGTACCCCTGTATATAGTCTCCACATTGACGCTGTACCCCCTGTATATAGCCTCCACATTGACTCTGTACCGGTACCCCCTGTATATAGCCTCCACATTGACTCTGTACCGGTACCCCCTGTATATAGCCTCCACATTGACTCTGTACCGGTACCCCCTGTATATAGCCTCCACATTGACTCTGTACCGGTACCCCCTGTATATAGCCTCCACATTGACTCTGTACCGGTACCCCCTGTATATAGCCTCCACATTGACTCTGTACCGGTACCCCCTGTATATAGCCTCCACATTGACTCTGTACCGGTATCCCCTGTATATAGCCTTCACATTGACTCTGTACTGGTACCCCTGTATATAGCCTCCACATTGACTCTGTACCGGTACCCCCTGTATATTGCCTCCACATTGACTCTGTACTGGTACCCCCTGTATATAGCCTCCACATTGACTCTGTACTGGTACCCCTGTATATAGCCTCCACATTGACTCTGTACCGTAATACCCTGTATATAGCCTCCACATTGACTCTGTACCGTAATACCCTGTATATAGCCTCCACATTGACTCTGTACCGGTACCCCCTGTATATAGCCTCCACATTGACTCTGTACCGGTACCCCCTGTATATAGCCTCCACATTGACTCTGTACTGGTACCCCCTGTATATAGCCTCCACATTGACTCTGTACCGGTACCCCCTGTATATAGCCTCCACATTGACTCTGTACCGGTACCCCCTGTATATAGCCTTTACATTGACTCTGTACCGTAATACCCTGTATATAGCCTCCACATTGACTCTGTACCGGTACCCCCTGTATATAGCCTTCACATTGACTCTGTACCGTAATACCCTGTATATAGCCTCCACATTGACTCTGTACCGGTACCCCCTGTATATAGCCTTCACATTGACTCTGTACCGGTACCCCCTGTATATAGCCTCCACATTGACTCTGTACCGTAATACCCTGTATATAGCCTCCACATTGACTCTGTACCGTAATACCCTGTATATAGCCTCCACATTGTTGCTCATTTATTTATTTTAAATATTTTGTTTATTTTAGTAAATACTTTAACACTTATTTTCATTAAAACTGCACTGTTGGTTAAGGGCTTGTAAGGTCTACCTACACCTGTTGTATTCGGCGCATGTGACAGATAACATTTGATTTGGGCAGGGCAGCATCTTTACAATACAAAGGAACGACAGGCGCATGGCCCTAAGATGACAACAAATACATGTGGTTTTAATGGGCTTTCTCCATTCTGATTGGGCCTTAAGGGCCCTGCAAATGGAATAATGATAATACATTACATTTATAGAGCTCTTTTCATTTAAAGATGTAAATCACAAAGCTATTTACATTAACAAAATACGGGCAAAAAAACAGACGAGAAATGAAAAGCTAGCTAGTAGCCTAGTACTATATAAGACACAATAAGACAACAGAAGTAAGGAGACAGAGAGAGACAACATAAGTAAGGAGACAGAGAGAGACAACAGAAGTAAGGAGACAGAGAGAGACAACAGAAGTAAGGAGACAGAGAGAGACAACAGAAGTAGAGAGACAGAGAGAGACAACAGAAGTAGAGAGACAGAGAGAGACAACAGAAGTAGAGAGACAACAGAAGTAAGGAGACAGTGCTAGACATGGTCTTTCTCTTAAAACAATTGTGTACTGTGACATAATATTAGTTGACTTCTGTTCCCCTAACATTGTCCTTCCTCCACGGTGAACTGAAAACTCTTCCTGATGTTGAGAAGGTGACGTCTAAGAACGTTTTGGCTGCACGCCGAGGTCTTCCTGTGTCCGATGGTCCCACAACGTCTGTCTGCCTCCTCAGGGTCTGTCTGCCTCCTCAGGGTACAACACCCACTGCACCGTTTATAAAGTCCATAAAGTGATCCTACTCCTCTTCGTCCATCTCTACGGTAACAGAGGGATCCCTGTCACCACCTGGAAAATACAGATTCATACAGGAACATTGTTTAATTCAAAGTTCACCCACCCCCCCACCACACACAAAAAAAAACACAACATGCAACAATTTCTAAGATTTGACTGAGTTACAGTCCATATGAGGAAATCAGTCAATTTAAATAAATATCAGGCCCTATACTATGGATTTCACATGGCTGGGAATACAGGTATGCATCTGTTGGTCACAGATACCTTTAAAAATAGAATACAGGTATGCATCTGTTGGTCACAGATACCTTTAAAAAGAGAATACAGATATGGGCGTGGCTCAGAAAACCAGTCAGTATTTGGTGTGACCACCCCATACAGTGCCACATCTCCTTCACAGAGTGTTGATCCGGATCCCACTCCTCTTTAATGGCTGTGAGAAGTTGCTGGATATCGGCGGGAACTGGAAAAGAGCATCCCAAACATGCTCAACGGGTGACACGGCTGGCAAGTACGTAGGCCATGAAACTGGGACATTTTCAGCTTCCACAAATTGTGTACAGATCCTTGCGACATGGAGAAATGGGTTGTAAACAAATTTGTGCACAGAATTTTAGAGAAATAAGCTTGGTGTGTATGGAACATCTATTTGATTTCAGCTCCTGAAACATGGGACCAACACGTCACATGTTTCCTTTATATTCCTGTTCAGTGTGGCTTCCCCTGACAGACAGTATTATATCGTTCACAGATTGGGGGTTGACCATTTCATTTAGTACACAGAACATCAATATAAAATGCCCACATGCCACAATCTCAACAATTTAGTTACAGGTACAGTTCATTCTAGGAAATCAGTCAATTGAAAAACTCATTAGGCCCTAATCTATGGATTTTACATGACTGGGCAGGGGTGCAACCATGGGTGGGCCTGGGAGGACATAGGCCAACCCACTGGGGAGCCAGGCCAACCCACTGGGGAGCCAGGCCCACCCACTGGGGAGCCAGGCCCACCCACTGGGGAGCCAGGCCAACCCACTGGGGAGCCAGGCCAACCCACTGGGGAGCCAGGCCAACCCACTGGGGAGCCAGGCCCAGCCACTGGGGAGCCAGGCCAATCACAATTCGTTTTTCCCCACAAAAGGACTTTATTACAGACAGAAATACTCCTCAGTTTCATCAGCTGTCCGGGTGTCTGGTGACCGACGACCCCGCAGGTAAAGAAGCCGGATGTGGAGGTCCGGGGCTGGCGTGGTTACACGTGGTCTGCGGTTTTGAGACTGGTTGGACGTACTGTCAAATTCTCTAAAATGACGTTGGAGGCACCTTATGGTAGAGAAATTAACATTAAATTCTCCGGCAACAGCTCTGGTGGACATTCCTGTAGTCACCATGCCAATTGCACGCTCCTTCAAAACTTGAGACATCTGTGGCATTGTGTTGTCTGACAAAATTGCACATTTGAGTGGCCTTTTATTGTCCACAGCACAAGGTTGAACCACCATGCAACCTAGCAGTAAATTAGGGACACCACCACCACATCATATATTCTTCCCTGATAGATATTCGTCTAAGAATCGGTCCTATTGGCCCCCTTACTTATGTTGTCGTCCTCTGACTCCTCTTCCTCATCCCATTTCTCCTCATTGGCTAATAGAGAGGTTGAGGATTCACTCAGACTCTTCAGAGGGAAGTAGTGGCCATCTCCTTGGCTGGGCAAAACAGAAACACAGACATGATGGGGTTAAATATCCATAGTCGGGGAAGTAGAGGCTCCTGGGAAACACATTAAAACAAATCAAATCGTATTGTTCCATACACATATTTAACAGCTGTTATTGGTCCACAGAGTCTCCTGACCCCTCCCGTCTCAGCCTCCAGTATTTATGCTGCAGTAGTTTGTGTCGGGGGGCTAGGGTCTGTCTGTTATATCTGGAGTACTTCTCCTGTCTTATCCAGTGTCCTGTGAATTTAAGTATGCTCTCTCTAATTCTCTTTCTCTCGGAGGACCTGAGCCCTAGGACCATGCCTCAGGACTACCTGGCATGATGACTCCTTGCTGTCCCCAGTCCACCTGGCCGTGCTGCTGCTCCAGTTTCAACTGTTCTGCCTGCGGCTATGGAACCCTGACCTGTTCACCGGACGTGCTACCTGTCCCAGACCTGCTGTTTTCAACTCTCTAGAGACAGCAGGAGCGGTAGAGATACTCTGAATGATCGGCTATGAAAAGCCAACTGACATTTACTCCTGAGGTGCTGACTTGCTGCACCCTCGACAACCACTATGATTATTATTATTTGACCATGCTGGTCATTTATGAACATTTGAACATCTTGGCCATGTTCTGTTATAATCTCCACCTGGCACAGCCAGAAGAGGACTGGCCACCCCTCAGAGCCTGGTTCCTCTCTAGGTTTCTTCCTAGGTTTTGGCCTTTCTAGGGAGTTTTTCCTAGCCACCGTGCTTCTAACCTGCATTGCTTGCTGTTTGGGGTTTTAGGCTGGGTTTCTGTACAGCACTTTGAGATATCAGCTGATGTAAGAAGGGCTTTATAAATACATGTGATTATTGGTCCGGTCACATACAGTTGAAGTCAGAAGTTTACATACACTGAGGTTGGAGTCATTAAAACTGTTTTTTCAACCACTCCACAAATCTCTTGTTAACAAACTATAGTTTTGGCAAGTCGGTTAGGACATCTACTTGGTACACAAGTCATTTTTCCAATAATTGTTTTCAGATTATTTATCTTATAATTCACAGTATCACAATTCCAGTGGGTCAGAAGTTTATATACACTAAGTTGACTGTGCCCTTACACAGCTTGGAAATTCTAGAAAATGATGTCATGGCTTTAAAAGCTTCTGATAGGCTAATTGACATCATTTGAGTCAATTGGAGGTGTACCTGTGGATGCATTTCAAGGCCTACCTTCAAACTCAGTGGCCTCATGGGAAAATCAAAAGAAATCAGCCAAGACCTCAGAAATTGTAGACCTCCACAAGTCCGGTTCATCCTTGGGAGCAATTTCCAAATGCCTGAAGGCACCACGTTCATCTGTACAAACAATAGTACGCAAGTATAAACACCATGGGACCACGCAGCGTTCATACCACTCAGAAAGGAGACGCATTCTGTCTCCTAGAGATGAACGTACTTTGGTGTGAAAAGTGCAAATCAATCCCAGAACAATAGCAAAGGACCTTGTGAAGATGCTGGAGGAAACAGGTACAAAAGTATCTATATCCACAGTAAAACGAGTCCTATATCGACATAACCTGAAAGGCCGCTCAGCAAGGAAGAAGCCACTGCTCCAAAACTGCCATAAAAAAGCCAGACTACGGTTTGCAACTGAACATGGGGACAAAGATCATACTTTTTGGAGAAATGTCCTCTGGTCTGATGAAACAAAAATAGAACTGTTTGGCCATAATGACCATCGTTATGTTTGGAGGAAAAAGGGGGATGCTTGCAAGCCGAAGAACACCATCCCAACCGTGAAGCACGGGGGTGGCAGCATGAAGTTGTGGGGGTGCTTTGCTGCAGGAAGAACTGGTGCACTTCACAAAATAGATGGCATCATGAGGGAGGAAATTATGTGGATATTTTGAAGCTACATCAGTCAGCAAGTTAAAGTTTGGTCGCAAATGGGTCTTCTGAATGGACAATGACCCCAAGCATACTTCCAAAGTTGTGGCAAAATGGCTTGAGGACAACAAAGTCAAGGTATTGGAGTGGCCATCACAAACCCTGACCTCAATCCGATATAAAGTTTGTTGGCAGAACTGAAAAAGCGTGCGAGAGCAAGGAGGCCTTCAAACCTGACTCAGTTACACCAGCTCTGTCAGGAGGAATGGCCAGGAGGAATGGCCACCCATCTTATTTTGGGAAGCTTGTGGAAGGCTACCCGAAACTTTTGACCCAAGTTAAACAATTTAAAGGCAATTCTACCAAATAATAATTGAGTGTATGTAAACTTCTGACCCACTGGGAATGTGTAATAAAAGCTGAAATTAATAATTATCTCACAATTATTCTGACATTTCACATTCTTAAAATAAAGTGGTGATCCTAACTGAACAAAGACAGGGAATCTTTACTAGGATTAAATGTCAGGAATTGTGAAAAACTGAGTTTAAATGTCTTTGGCTGAGGTGTATGTAAACTTCTGACTTCAACTGTATTTAACACATGTTACTGGTCACATATTTAACACATGTTACTGGTCACATATTTAACACATGTTACTGGTCACATATTTAACACATGTTACTGGTCACATATTTAACACATGTTACTGGTCACATATTTAACACATGTTACTGGTCACATATTTAACACATGTTACTGGTCACATATTTAACACATGTTACTGGTCACATATTTAACACATGTTATTGGTCACGTATTTAACACGTTACTGGTCACATATTTAACACATGTTACTGGTCCATATTTAACAGGTGTTATTGGTCCATACTCATATTTAGCAGATGTTATTGAGGTGTAGTGAAATTCTTGTGTTTCTAGCTCTAACAGTGCAGTAATATCTAACAATTCACAACAATATACACAAATCTAAATGTAAAAGAAGAGAATGAAGAAAAACATGAATACGAGGACAAGCAATGTTGGAATGGCATAGACAAACAAACAGAATACAGTTTATACATATGAGAGGAATAAAGCTGTATGTGAAAATTATTAAAGTGACCAGTGTTCCATTATCAAAGTGACCAGTGTTCCATTATCAGAGTGACCAGTGTTCCATTATCAAAGTGACCAGTGTTCCATTATCAAAGGGACCAGTGTTCCATTATCAAAGTGACCAGTGTTCCATTATCAAAGGGACCAGTGTTCCATTATCAAATGGACCAGTGTTCCATTATCAAAGTGACCAGTGTTCCATTATCAGAGTGACCAGTGTTCCATTATCAAAGGGACCAGTGTTCCATTATCAAAGTGACCAGTGTTCCATTATCAAAGGGACCAGTGTTCCATTATCAAAGGGACCAGTGTTCCATTATCAAAGGGACCAGTGTTCCATTATCAAAGTGACCAGTGTTCCATTATCAGAGTGACCAGTGTTCCATTATCAAAGGGACCAGTGTTCCATTATCAAAGTGACCAGTGTTCCATTATCAAAGGGACCAGTGTTCCATTATCAAAGGGACCAGTGTTCCATTATCAAAGGGACCAGTGTTCCATTATCAAAGGGACCAGTGTTCCATTATTAAAGTGACCAGTGTTCCATTATCAAAGGGACCAGTGTTCCATTATCAAAGGGACCAGTGTTCCATTATCAAAGTGACCAGTGTTCCATTATCAAAGTGACCAGTGTTCCATTATCAGAGTGACCAGTGTTCCATTATCAAAGGGACCAGTGTTCCATTATCAAAGTGACCAGTGTTCCATTATCAAAGGGACCAGTGTTCCATTATCAAAGGGACCAGTGTTCCATTATCAAAGGGACCAGTGTTCCATTATCAAAGGGACCAGTGTTCCATTATCAAAGGGACCAGTGTTCCATTATTAAAGTGACCAGTGTTCCATTATCAAAGTGACCAGTGTTCCATTATCAAAGGGACCAGTGTTCCATTATCAAAGTGACCAGTGTTCCATTATCAAAGTGACCAGTGTTCCATTATCAAAGGGACCAGTGTTCCATTATCAAAGGGACCAGTGTTCCATTATCAAATGGACCAGTGTTCCATTATCAAAGTGACCAGTGTTCCATTATCAGAGTGACCAGTGTTCCATTATCAAAGGGACCAGTGTTCCATTATCAAAGGGACCAGTGTTCCATTATCAAAGGGACCAGTGTTCCATTATCAAAGGGACCAGTGTTCCATTATCAAAGTGACCAGTGTTCCATTATCAAAGTGACCAGTGTTCCATTATCAGAGTGACCAGTGTTCCATTATCAAAGGGACCAGTGTTCCATTATCAAAGTGACCAGTGTTCCATTATCAAAGGGACCAGTGTTCCATTATCAAAGGGACCAGTGTTCCATTATCAAAGGGACCAGTGTTCCATTATCAAAGGGACCAGTGTTCCATTATTAAAGTGACCAGTGTTCCATTATCAAAGGGACCAGTGTTCCATTATCAAAGGGACCAGTGTTCCATTATCAAAGTGACCAGTGTTCCATTATCAAAGTGACCAGTGTTCCATTATCAGAGTGACCAGTGTTCCATTATCAAAGGGACCAGTGTTCCATTATCAAAGTGACCAGTGTTCCATTATCAAAGGGACCAGTGTTCCATTATCAAAGGGACCAGTGTTCCATTATCAAAGGGACCAGTGTTCCATTATCAAAGGGACCAGTGTTCCATTATTAAAGTGACCAGTGTTCCATTATCAAAGGGACCAGTGTTCCATTATCAAAGGGACCAGTGTTCCATTATCAAAGTGACCAGTGTTCCATTATCAAAGTGACCAGTGTTCCATTATCAAAGGGACCAGTGTTCCATTATCAAAGTGACCAGTGTTCCATTATCAAAGGGAACAGTGCAGTAATATCTAACAATTCACAACAATATACACAAATCTAAATGTAAAAGAAGAGAATGAAGAAAAACATGAATACGAGGACAAGCAATGTTGGAATGGCATAGACAAACAAACAGAATACAGTTTATACATATGAGAGGAATAAAGCTGTATGTGAAAATTATTAAAGTGACCAGTGTTCCATTATCAAAGTGACCAGTGTTCCATTATCAGAGTGACCAGTGTTCCATTATCAAAGTGACCAGTGTTCCATTATCAAAGGGACCAGTGTTCCATTATCAAAGGGACCAGTGTTCCATTATCAAAGTGACCAGTGTTCCATTATCAGAGTGACCAGTGTTCCATTATCAAAGGGACCAGTGTTCCATTATCAAAGTGACCAGTGTTCCATTATCAAAGGGACCAGTGTTCCATTATCAAAGGGACCAGTGTTCCATTATCAAAGGGACCAGTGTTCCATTATCAGAGTGACCAGTGTTCCATTATCAGAGTGACCAGTGTTCCATTATCAAAGGGACCAGTGTTCCATTATCAAAGGGACCAGTGTTCCATTATCAAAGTGACCAGTGTTCCATTATCAAAGGGACCAGTGTTCCATTATCAAAGGGACCAGTGTTCCATTATCAAAGGGACCAGTGTTCCATTATCAAAGGGACCAGTGTTCCATTATTAAAGGGACCAGTGTTCCATTATCAAAGGGACCAGTGTTCCATTATCAAAGGGACCAGTGTTCCATTATCAAAGTGACCAGTGTTCCATTATCAAAGTGACCAGTGTTCCATTATCAGAGTGACCAGTGTTCCATTATCAAAGGGACCAGTGTTCCATTATCAAAGTGACCAGTGTTCCATTATCAAAGGGACCAGTGTTCCATTATCAAAGGGACCAGTGTTCCATTATCAAAGGGACCAGTGTTCCATTATCAAAGGGACCAGTGTTCCATTATTAAAGTGACCAGTGTTCCATTATCAAAGGGACCAGTGTTCCATTATCAAAGTGACCAGTGTTCCATTATCAAAGTGACCAGTGTTCCATTATCAAAGGGACCAGTGTTCCATTATCAAAGTGACCAGTGTTCCATTATCAAAGGGACCAGTGTTCCATTATCAAAGGGACCAGTGTTCCATTATCAAAGGGACCAGTGTTCCATTATCAAAGGGACCAGTGTTCCATTATCAAAGTGACCAGTGTTCCATTATCAGAGTGACCAGTGTTCCATTATTAAAAAGTGGCCGGTGTTCCATTATCAAAGTGGCCGGTGTTCCATTATCAAAGTGACCGGTGTTCCATTATCAAAGTGACCGGTGTTCCATTATTAAAGTGACCAAAGTGTCCCAGCCTCCAGTATTTATGCTGCAGTAGTTTATGTGTCGGGGGGCTAGGGTCAGTTTGTTATATTTGGAGTACTTCTCCTGTCCTATTCGGTGTCCTGTGTGAATTTAAGTGTGCTTTCTCTAATTCTCTCTTTCTTTCTCTCTCTCTCTCTCGGAGAACCTGAGTCCTAGGACCATGCCTCAGGACTACCTGGCATGATGACTCCTTGCTGTCCCCAGTTCACCTGACTGTGCTGCTGCTCCAGTTTCAACTGTTCTGCCTTATTATTATTCGACCATGCTGGTCATTTATGAACATTTGAACATCTTGGCCATGTTCTGTTATAATCTCCACCCGGCACAGCCAGAAGAGGACTGGCCACCCCACATAGCCTGGTTCCTCTCTAGGTTTCTTCCTAGGTTTTGGCCTTTCTAGGGAGTTTTTCCTAGCCACTGTGCTTCTACACCTGCATTGCTTGCTGTTTGGGGTTTTAGGCTGGGTTTCTGTACAGCACTTTGAGATATCAGCTGATGTACGAAGGGATATATAAATAAATTTGATTTGACCAGTGTTCCATTATCAAAGTGGCCAGTGTTCCATTATTAAAGTGGCCAGTGTTCCATTATCAGAATGACCAGTGTTCCATTATCAGAATGACCAGTGATTCCATTATCAAAGTGGCCAGTGTTCCATTATCAGAGTGACCGGTGTTCCACTATCAAAGTGACCAGTGTTCCATTATCAAAGTAGCCGGTGTTACATTATCAAAGTGGCCAGTGTTCCATTATCAAAGTGACCGGTGTTCCATTTTCAAAGTGGCCGGTGTTCCATTATCAGAGTGGCCGGTGTTCCATTATCAGAGTGGCCGGTGTTCCATTATCAGAGTGGCCGGTGTTCCATTATCAGAGTGGCCGGTGTTCCATTATCAGAGTGGCCGGTGTTCCATTATCAGAGTGGCCGGTGTTCCATTATCAAAGTTGCCGGTGTTCCATTATCAAAGTGGCCGGTGTTCCATTATCAAAGTAGCCGGTGTTCCATTATCAAAGTGGCCGGTGTTCCATTATCAAAGTGGCCGGTGTTCCATTATCAAAGTGGCCGGTGTTCCATTATCAAAGTGGCCGGTGTTCCATTATCAAAGTGGCCGGTGTTCCATTATTAAAGTGGCCGGTGTTCCATTATCAAAGTGGCCAGTGTTCCATTATCAAAGTGGCCAGTGTTCCATTATTAAAGTGGCCGGTGTTCCATTATCAAAGTGGCCAGTGTTCCATTATCAAAGTGACCGGTGTTCCATTATCAAAGTGGCCGGTGTTCCATTATCAGAGTGACCGGTGTTCCATTATCAGAGTGACCGGTGTTCCATTATCAGAGTGACCGGTGTTCCATTATCAAAGTGGCCGGTGTTCCATTATCAGAGTGACCGGTGTTCCATTATCAAAGTGGCCGGTGTTCCATTATCAGAGTGACCGGTGTTCCATTATCAAAGTGGCCGGTGTTCCATTATCAAAGTGGCCGGTGTTCCATTATCAAAGTGGCCGGTGTTCCATTATCAAAGTGGCCGGTGTTCCATTATTAAAGTGGCCGATGTTCCATTATCAAAGTGGCGGTGTTCCATTATCAAAGTGACCAGTGTTCCATTATCAAAGTGGCCAGTGTTCCATTATTAAAGTGACCAGTGTTCCATTATTAAAGTGACCAGTGTTCCATTATTATAGTGACCAGTGTTCCATTATTAAAGTGACCAGTGTTCCATTATTAAAGTGACCAGTGTTCCATTATTAAAGTGACCAGTGTTCCATTATTAAAGGGACCAGTGTTCCATTATTAAAGGGACCAGTGTTCCATTATTAAAGGGACCAGTGTTCCATTATTAAAGGGACCAGTGTTCCATTATTAAAGTGACCAGTGTTCCATTATCAAAGTGACCAGTGTTCCATTATTAAAGTGACCAGTGATTCCATGTCTATGTATATAGGGCAGCAGCCTCTAAGGTGCAGGGTTGAGTAACCGGGTGGTAGCCGGCTAGTGATGGCTATTTTAACAGTCTTATGGCCTTGACATTGAAAAACAGCTTCTGTCTCTCGGTCCCTGCTTTGATGCACCTGTACTGACCTCGCCTTCTGGATGATAGCGGGGTGAACAGGGAGTGGCTCGGGGTGGTTGTTGTCCTTGATGATCTTTTAGGCCTTCCTGTGACATCGGGTGCTGAAGGTGTCCTGGAGGGTAGGTAGTTTTCCCAACACATCGCCGGGGGCAGATCGTACCACCCTCTGGAGAGCCCTGCGGTTGCCGGCAGTGCAGTTGCCGTACCAGGATGTAATTGTGCATCTGTAAAAGTTTGTGAGGGTCTTAGGAGACAAGCCAAATTTATTCAGCCTCCTGAGGTTGAAGAGGCGCTGTTGAGCCTTCATCACCACACTGTCTGTGTGGGTGGACCATTACAGGTTGTTAGTGATGTGTATGTCGAGGAGCTTTTCCACCTTCTCCACTGCGGTTCCGTCGATGTGGATAGAGGCATGCTCCCTCAGCTCCTTCGTTCTGTTGACGTTGAGGTTATTTCCCTGGCACCACTCCATCAGAGCTCTCACCTCCTCCCTGTAGGCCGTTTCGTCGTTGTTGGTAATCAAGCCCACTACTGTTGTGTCATCTACAAACTTGATGATTGAGTTGAGGCGTGCGTGGCCACGCAGTCATGGGTGAACAGGGAGTACAGGAGGGGGCAGAGCACATACCCTCCACAAGGGTATCTCTCCAGGAACAGGGTTGGAGTTAAAACCTACAGGAGGGTATCTCTCCAGGAACAGGGTTGGAGAGCCCTGGGGTAGGAGCCCTCAAACTCATCTCTGGACTTTGAAGCCAGTTCCACAGCGTGTTTTAATATAGACCTGGGACACCAGATGGGGGATTCCCCTCGAATCAGGGACTGATGTAGACCTGGGACACCAGATGGGGGATTCCCCTCGAATCAGGGACTGATGTAGACCTGGGACACCAGATGGGTGACTCCCCTATAATCAGGGACTGATTTAGACCTGGGACACCATGTGGGTGTAATTAATGATCAGGTAGAACAGAAAACAAGCAGTACTCTGGACCTCGTAGGGTCAGAGTTGAATTACCCCTGGTCTAGAGGATAGGATGTAAGGGTTAAGGGTCTAGGGGTTAAGGGTGTAGAGGATACGATGTAAGGGTTAAGGCCTAGGGGTTAAAGGTCAGGTTAGATGAGGTAGAGGTTAGGGTTAATTGGTAGAGGATGAAGGTTAGGGGGTAGAGGTTAGAGGTTAGAAACTAGAAGTTAGAAACTAGAGGTTAGGGGGTAGAGGTTAGGGTTAGAGTCTCACCTGGTGCAGATAGGCAGGAACCAGAGTCTCTTATTGTCTCCAAACACCTGCTGCAGGTTCCTCCTGATCCCCACGTTGAAACCATTACGGTCTGGTCCTGTCGTGAAGACTGGAGCAGAGAACGCCTCTGGATGAGAGGAGGAGGGGGAGTAGAGGGAGGGAGGGGAGGAGGGGGAGTAGAGGGAGGGGAGGATGGGGGGGAGTCAGAGGAGGAGGGGGAGTAGAGGGAGGGGGAGGAGGGGGAGTAGAGGGAGGATGAGTCAGAGGAGTAGAGGGAGGGGGAGGAGGGGGAGTAGAGGGAGGGGGAGTCAGAGGAGGAGTAGAGGGAGGGTGAGTCAGAGGAGGAGTAGAGGGAGGGGGAGGAGGGGGAGTAGAGGGAGGGGGAGTCAGAGGGAGGGGGAGGAGGGGGAGTAGAGGGAGGGGGAGTCAGAGGAGGAGGGGGAGTAGAGGGAGGGGGAGTCAGAGGAGGAGGGGGAGTAGAGGGAGGGGGAGTCAGAGAAGGAAAGAGGAATAGATTTCAGTGGCTGTGTTTCTCCATGAAATTATTGCCTCAAAATGGCAGCTGTGTGTATTACCTAGTGTGGACCGGTTCTGGACGACCAGCCAGCAGTGGTAACCCAACAGGAACATGAGACTGACCAAGAACATCAAAGCCACAAACATCAGGAAGAGAACGTGGAACTTAGCGGGTCCATTTGGCAGGTCCCCCTGTAGGAGAACACACACAACACGGAGAACTACAACCGTGTAGGAGAACCTCTGCCGTTCCACAACAAACAATGTGCCTTGTGCTGAGTCAGCTTACATCAATATGTTACTATGGTTACACCAGCAGTAGGTCATGTGATCTGACTGTTGACACAGCTTATGTCAATATGTTACCATGGTTACACCAGCAGTAGGTCATGTGATCTGACTGTTGACACAGCTTATGTCAATATGTTACCATGGTTACACCAGCAGTAGGTCATGTGATCTGACTGTTGACACAGCTTATGTCAATATGTTACCATGGTTACACCAGCAGTAGGTCATGTGATCTGACTAGCTCTGGAATGCAGTGGATAGGAGTGTCTGATAAATGACTAAGGGGGTGGAAATGGCGCCCTGTTCTCTGTGCTTCACTGTTGACCAGAGCTCTGTGGGCCCTGGACAGAGGTAGGTACTCTATAGGGAATAGGGGAGCTTTTGAGACTCAGACTAAGCTGGGATGTAAAACATCCATCACCACTCACCACCCAGAAGTTGATGAAGAATCTGAAGACTGAGGCAGAGATGAACACACAGTAGACCATGGAGTAGGACAGGAAGAGGAGGAAGAACTTGTAGTTGGAGAACCCCACACAGTTATTCACCCTGGAGAGAGAGAGAGAGACAGTTATTCACCCTAGAGAGAGCGAGAGAGAGAGAGACAGTTATTCACCCTGGAGAGAGACAGTTATTCACCCTGGAGAGAGAGAGAGACAGTTTTTCACCCTGGAGAGAGAGAGAGAGACAGTTATTCACCCTGGAGAGAGAGAGAGAGAGACAGTTATTTACCATGGAGAGAGAGGGAGAGAGACAGTTATTTACCATGGAGAGAGAGAGAGAGAGAGACAGTTATTTACCATGGAGAGAGAGAGAGAGAGAGACAGTTATTTACCATGGAGAGAGAGAGAGAGAGACAGTTATTTACCATGGAGAGAGAGAGAGAGAGAGACAGTTATTTACCATGGAGAGAGAGACAGTTATTTACCATGGAGAGAGAGACAACAGACAGACCATATTAACCACCCACCATATTAAACCACCCGCCACGGACAGACCATATTAAACCAACCACCACGGACAGACCATATTAAACCACCCACCACGGACAGACCATATTAAACCAACCACCACGGACAGACCATATTAAACCACCCACCACGGACAGACCATATTAAACCACCCACCATGGACAGACCATATTAAACCACCCACCATATTAAACCACCCACCACGGACAGACCATATTAAACCACCCACCACGGACAGACCATATTAAACCACCCACCATATTAAACCACCCACCACGGACAGACCATATTAAACCACCCACCACGGACAGACCATATTAAACCACCCACCACGGACAGACCATATTAAACCACCCACCACGGACAGACCATATTAAACCACCCACCATGGACAGACCATATTAAACCACCCACCATATTAAACCAACCACCACAGACAGACCATATTAAACCACCCACCATGGACAGACCATATTAAACCACCCACCATATTAAACCACCCACCACGGACAGACCATATTAAACCACCCACCACGGACAGTGATGATCCATCTTCAGAACACACCTGCAACAGACAACACATGTTACTGGACAGGGTTAAAGTAAACAACTACCATTAGAAGATGCAGCATTCAATCAACATAAAAAGGTTTGCAAGGTTTTTTTCTTTGCTTTGAGAAAACTGTCAAGAGATTCATTTTGGGGATTCAAATGTCTGTCTATAGACAACAGCAGTAAACAGGTCAGATTTCAGTATATACACAGCCCATTTATCAATCAGGCCCCAAGGGAAAGAAGATTCTAGTAGCTGGCCAAAGTGTTCAGTCATCATCATTAACAGGACAGGTGTTGTTCTCCAGGTGTACAAGAGACACTAATGCTGTCCAATCAGATCATTGTTATCTGTACACAGACAGGGAGACGGGTATGGGTCTGTGTGTATAATGACAGCAGGGAGACTTACGTTTCACATACAGAGCAATGGTGACTGCGGTCAGGCTTCAGCACCTGGCACCGGTCACAGAACCTGATAGCTGAGGGGAGTCAGAGACAGAGAGACAGAGAGAGAGAACGAGAGTGAGAGAGAGAGTGAGATACAGAGAGAGAGAGAATGAGAGAGAAACACACACAGAGAGAGAGAGAATGAGATACAGAGAGAGAGAGAATGAGAGAGAAACAGAGAGAGAATGAGATACAGAGAGAGAGAGAGAGAGAATGAGATACAGAGAGAGAGAGAATGAGATACAGAGAGAGAGAATGAGATACAGAGAGAGAGAATGAGATACAGAGAGAGAGAGAATGAGAGAGAAACACAGACAGAGAGAGAGACAGAGAGACAGAGGTCATATGATCCTTCCTTATCTTCCAGACACTAACTGATCAGTACAGTCAGCTGCATGTTGTAAATGTTTGATAGGAGGTTTACTAACAGGACTGGAAAAGCTTGGTTGCGTCCCAAATGGAACCATGTTCCCTGTATAGTGCACTACAAAGGGAATAGGGAGCCATTTGGGTCGCTGCTTTAGATATGAGTGGGTCACCTCCAGACGTAGCTCTAGTGAAGATGGGGAGACTCTTAGCGATGTCCACCAGAATCTGTTTCTGAGCATCAGGCCTCTCCTCCCTCTCATAACGGTCCTTGTCGGAGTACGACAGCTGGAACTGGAATCAACAACCAGGTTATAATGCTCTACTAATATGAGCCTTGATGAAGCATGTGTTGTCAAATCTGTGAATGTATTGTAATGTTTTAAACATTTTATAAACTGCATTAATTTTGATGGATCACAGGAAGAGTAGCTGCTGCCTTGGCAGGAACTAATGGGGATCCATAATAAACCCCAGGAAGAGTAGCTGCTGCCTTGGCAGGAACTAATGGGGATCCATAATAAACCCCAGGAAGAGTAGCTTCTGCCTTGACAGGAACTAATGGGGATCCATAATAAACCCCAGGAAGAGTAGCTGCTGCCTTGGCAGGAACTAATGGGGATCCATAATAAACCCCAGGAAGAGTAGCTGCTGCCTTGACAGGAACTAATGGGGATCCATAATAAACCCCAGGAAGAGTAGCTTCTGCCTTGGCAGGAACTAATGGGGATCCATAATAAACCCCAGGAAGAGTAGCGGCTGCCTTGACAGGAACTAATGGGGATCCATAATAAACCCCAGGAAGAGTAGCTGCTGCCTTGGCAGGAACTAACGGGGATCCATAATAAACCCCTAGGAAGAGTAGCTGCTGCCTTGACAGGAACTAATGGGGATCCATAATAAACCCCAGGAAGAGTAGCTGCTGCCTTGGTAGGAACTAATGGGGATCCATAATAAACCCCAGGAAGAGTAGCTGCTGCCTTGGCAGGAACTAATGGGGATCCATAATAAAACCCTAGGAAGAGTAGCTGCTGCCTTGACAGGAACTAATGGGGATCCATAATAAACCCCAGGAAGAGTAGCTGCTGCCTTGGCAGGAACTAATGGGGATCCATAATAAACCCCAGGAAGAGTAGCTGCTGCCTTGGCAGAACTAATGGGGATCCATATAAACCCCAGGAAGAGTAGCTGCTGCCTTGGCAGAACTAAAGGGGATCCATAATAAACCCCAGGAAGAGTAGCTGCTGCCTTGGCAGAACTAATGGGGATCCATAATAAACCCCAGGAAGAGTAGCTGCTGCCTTGGCAGGAACTAATGGGGATCCATAATAAACCCATAGGAAGAGTAGCTGCTGCCTTGACAGGAACTAATGGGGATCCATAATAAACCCCAGGAAGAGTAGCTGCTGCCTTGACAGGAACTAATGGGGATCCATAATAAACCCCAGGAAGAGTAGCTGCTGCCTTGGCAGAACTAATGGGGATCCATAATAAACCCCAGGAAGAGTAGCTGCTGCCTTGGCAGGAACTAATGGGGATCCATAATAAACCCTCAGGAAGAGTAGCTGCTGCCTTGGCAGGAACTAATGGGGATCCATAATAAACCCCCAGGAAGATTAGCTGCTGCTTTGGCAGGAACTAATGTGGATCCATAATAAACCCCAGGAAGAGTAGCTGCTGCCTTGGCAGGAACTAATGGGGATCCATAATGAACCCCAGGAAGAGTAGCTGCTGCCTTGGCAGGAACTAACAGGGATCCATAATAAAGCCCCAGGAAGAGTAGCTTCTGCCTTGGCAGGAACTAATGGGGATCCATAGTAAACCCCAGGAAGAGTAGCTGCTGCCTTGGCAGGAACTAATGGGGATCCATAATAAACCCATAGGAAGAGTAGCTGCTGCCTTGACAGGAACTAATGGGGATCCATAATAAACCCCAGGAAGAGTAGCTGCTGCCTTGGCAGAACTAAATGGGGATCCATAATAAACCCCAGGAAGAGTAGCTGCTGCCTTGGCAGAACTAAAGAGGATCCATAATAAACCCCAGGAAGAGTAGCTGCTGCCTTGGCAGAACTAATGGGGATCCATAATAAACCTCAGGAAGAGTAGCTGCTGCCTTGGCAGGAACTAATGGGGATCCATAATAAACCCATAGGAAGAGTAGCTGCTGCTTTGGCAGGAACTAATGTGGATCCATAATAAACCCCAGGAAGAGTAGCTGCTGCCTTGGCAGGAACTAATGGGGATCCATAATGAACCCCAGGAAGAGTAGCTGCTGCCTTGACAGGAACTAATGGGGATCCATAATAAACCCCAGGAAGAGTAGCTGCTGCCTTGACAGGAACTAATGGGGATCCATAATAAACCCCAGGAAGAGTAGCTGCTGCCTTGACAGGAACTAATGGGGATCCATAATAAACCCCAGGAAGAGTAGCTGCTGCCTTGGCAGGAACTAATGGGGATCCATAATAAACCCCAGGAAGAGTAGCTGCTGCCTTGGCAGGAACTAACAAGGATCCATAATAAACCCCAGGAAGAGTAGCTGCTGCCTTGGCAGGAACTAATGGGGATCCATAATGAAACCCAGGAAGAGTAGCTGCTGCCTTGGCAGGAACTAATGGGGATCCATAATGAAACCCAGGAAGAGTAGCTGCTGCCTTGGCAGGAACTACTGGGGATCCATAATAAACCCCAGGAAGAGTAGCTGCTGCCTTGGCAGGAACTAATGGGGTTCCATAATAAACCCCAGGAAGAGTAGCTGCTGCCTTGGCAGGAACTAACAAGGATCCATAATAAACCCCAGGAAGAGTAGCTGCTGCCTTGGCAGGAACTAATGGGGATCCATAATGAACCCCAGGAAGAGTAGCTGCTGCCTTAGCAGGAACTAATGGGGATCCATAATAAACCCCCAGGAAGAGTAGCTTCTGCCTTGGCAGGAACTACTGGGGATCCATAATAAACCCCAGGAAGAGTAGCTGCTGCCTTGGCAGGAACTACTGGGGATCCATAATAAACCCCAGGAAGAGTAGCTGCTGCCTTGGCAGGAACTAATGGGGTTCCATAATAAACCCCAGGAAGAGTAGCTGCTGCCTTGGCAGGAACTAATGGGGATCCATAATAAACCCCAGGTAGAGTAGCTGCTGCCTTGTCAGAACTAATGGGGATCCATAATAAACCCCCAGGAAGAGTAGCTGCTGCTTTGGCAGGAACTAATGGGGATCCATAATAAACCCCAGGAAGAGTAGCTGCTGCCTTGACAGGAAGTAATGGGGATCCATAATAAACCCCAGGAAGAGTAGCTGCTGCCTTGTCAGGAACTAATGGGGATCCATAATAAACCCCAGGAAGAGTAGCTGCTGCCTTGGCAGGAACTAACAAGGATCCATAATAAACCCCAGGAAGAGTAGCTGCTGCCTTGGCAGGAACTAATGGGGATCCATAATGAACCCCAGGAAGAGTAGCTGCTGCCTTGGCAGGAACTAATGGGGATCCATAATAAACCCCCAGGAAGAGTAGCTTCTGCCTTGGCAGGAACTACTGGGGATCCATAATAAACTCCAGGAAGAGTAGCTGCTGCCTTGGCAGGAACTAATGGGGTTCCATAATAAACCCCAGGAAGAGTAGCTGCTGCCTTGGCAGGAACTAACAAGGATCCATAATAAACCCCAGGAAGAGTAGCTGCTGCCTTGGCAGGAACTAATGGGGATCCATAATGAACCCCAGGAAGAGTAGCTGCTGCCTTGGCAGGAACTAATGGGGATCCATAATAAACCCCCAGGAAGAGTAGCTTCTGCCTTGGCAGGAACTACTGGGGATCCATAATAAACCCCAGGAAGAGTAGCTGCTGCCTTGGCAGGAACTACTGGGGATCCATAATAAACCCCAGGAAGAGTAGCTGCTGCCTTGGCAGGAACTAATGGGGTTCCATAATAAACCCCAGGAAGAGTAGCTGCTGCCTTGGCAGGAACTAATGGGGATCCATAATAAACCCCAGGTAGAGTAGCTGCTGCCTTGTCAGAACTAATGGGGATCCATAATAAACCCCCAGGTAGAGTAGCTGCTGCTTTGGCAGGAACTAATGGGGATCCATAATAAACCCCAGGAAGAGTAGCTGCTGCCTTGACAGGAAGTAATGGGGATCCATAATAAACCCCAGGAAGAGTAGCTGCTGCCTTGTCAGGAACTAATGGGGATCCATAATAAACCCCAGGAAGAGTAGCTGCTGCCTTGGCAGGAACTAATGGGGATCCATAATAAACCCCAGGAAGAGTAGCTGCTGCCTTGGTAGGAACTAATAGGGATCCATAATAAACCCCAGGAAGAGTAGCTGCTGCCTTGGCAGGAACTAATGGGGATCCATAATAAACCCCAGGAAGAGTAGCTGCTGCCTTGACAGGAACTAATGGGGATCCATAATAAACCCCAGGAAGAGTAGCTGCTTTCTTGGCAGGAACTAATGGGGATCCATAATGAACCCCAGGAAGAGTAGCTGCTGCCTTGGCAGGAACTAATGGGGATCCATAATAAACCCCAGGAAGAGTAGCTGCTGCCTTGACAGGAACTAATGGGGATCCATAATAAACCCCAGGAAGAGTAGCTGCTGCCTTGGCAGGAACTAATGGGGATCCATAACGAATACAAATAAATACACAGGCTTTGAATCATCTTCTGATTATAACAGCAACATTCTATGGCTGTTATAGACAACATTATATTCAAAAGCTTGCAGCAACATAAAACGTTACATTAGTCAACAGGGATCATGCTTTATTAGGCTACTTGTCATAGGCTACGCATGTATATAGCCTTATTCACACAGGCAGTTTGAAGTGACACAGATCCACTTTTTTTGCATATCCGATTAAAATCTATACTTTTTCCTGAAGTCTGAACAGCCAAAAAGCACATGGAATCGAATATTTAAAGCCTAATTTCACCTTTGTAGGTGGTTTGAAATCAGATACAAATCTGATTCCTGGCCATGTGTCAAATCTGATGTTGTTGCCCTCAAGGTGGTTTTTAGACTTATTTGGCATATCTTGTTGCTTGCTACTCTGCTTTTTGAGGTTTAGCAAAACAAATACCTCCCGTATTATTGGCCACCTTAATATTTTGTTTAATTACAAGATATATTTGTTTAATTTTGTTCAACAAAGAGACACCAACCTCGTATCCGAAGTGTTTACTAGTTAGTTGACTAGTTGACTAGTCTTCCAGTAACAAATACAAAAGGACTTGTCTGTCTTTCCATTGAATGTGCCCCCTCCTGTTGACTGTTAAAAATGGTTCTTCACCAACATCTTCTTCAGTGTTGTAACCAAATAATGTCTCATTATTTATTTTACAGATTTAATCTTATGTTTTGAGAAAGTAGATCAGTTTAATACTAACATATAAATGAGTATGAATAATTTAGGTAAAAAATTGCATATTAAATGTGTAGTCTGTCGCGCATTTGAATTTGACAATTTACAGCGTGTCCCACAAAATGTATATTACTTTTTTGAAAACTCTCAAAACCTAACTTACATAAACTGCAATGAAAATCGGTGGTCAGCTAGCTAGAAGGCTGTCTTTAGTGGCAAAATGTACCGTTATTTTCCAGTCCATTTAAAATGTTGAGCTCGAGGTGATTTAATCCTCCAACTGCTAGTGTCCTAAATTAGGGGGTGTCCGATGTTGGGGGAAAATTAGCTAGCTAGCTAGTTGACTGTTGTGTCTAGCCAAAAAAGGACTCGTTTTGAAAGTTGGATCATCTTATCCTTTGAGGCTTGATAATTTTGAACATTCAAAGCAACTGGGAAATTTCCATGGCGAGGCATCGTTGTAATCTTAGCTTGTTACATAACTTCTGAGTGATAGGATGCAGAGCCCACGAGCACCACCACCAATCAGCCTACACCACTGCACACACGCCAGTCGTTACTATGACTTAGCATAGCCAAGTCAGCAAATGACTGTTTTCTGAACACATTAATCTGATTTGGTCACTTTGTAACTTTCTGTCTGAACAGTCAGTATTCCAAAACAGATATGAAAAAAAAGAATAATAATTTAAGCATTACAGCTTGCAGTGTGAACAAGACAAGTCTTGATGATGTCTGGCTTGGCCATGTAGGCCTACTCCAGACGGGACAAACCACCAACAATGAACTCCTACCTTCTTGCAGGGTGTGGCAGGAGGAGTGAAGATGGCCTTCCAATAGGTCCAGGAGAACATCACAAAACACACATGGAACACCAGTAGGTAGGCCACTGGAAACACAGACAGATACAACACTTAGGAAACCATCAAGATGATATTCAAGTGTCTACAAGGTGTCAGATGACTATTCTGACCATTGATTAGGCCTATATGTTTTTTAAAAAAAACTCACCCTTCTCCAATGTGTTGCTGATAGTGACTGTGAAGAGCACACATTGGACAATTCTGAATTATTGACATGCAAACAGCTGTACAGCAGTACTCCAACAGATACTTGGTAGCTGAAGCTGCTAACACTTGGGTTGTGACGACAGCAAAACAACATGTTACAGTCTGACGGTGATTACTTCACACCTGTCCTTACAGTAGCTCACTAACATACTGTCTTATCACAACATAGTTAGCTACATTCCGTAACGTTAATGGCCTTTAAATATATAGCTAGCTATTTATTTCCTAGATATGGTAGGTCAATGTAACAACAGTATAATTCGTTCACGAATGGAATTATAAACAACAAAAAAACAGTACAATATGGTCACTATTTAGATTTATAAAGACAATTATTACGAGAAAAAAGACGCTTCCTGCTTAGCATAATGCTAGGTTTGGCTAGCAGGTTTAAAGAGCTGTTTGTGTTAGCTAGCTAGCATCGCCGACAAAAACATAACAGACAACAGTCATAATCCCCATACTTACATACACATAGCTCAAACACATAGGCGTAGTAGGACCACAGCACCACGGAGGTGATTATGAGGACAGGTATCCAGGAAAACACCCGGGCACAGCATCTCAGACCTCGGGAAAGAGCCATTGTCCATCTCCGACCAAACTGGCTCTACAATCATATTCACAGCACTCCGCTCCATTCCAGTCCGCTCCACCCCACTGCACTCCATTCCATTACACTGCACTCTACTCCACTCCACTGCTTCTTTCTTTCTTCCTTCCTCCTCCTCCTCCTTCTTCTTCTTCTATGGAAACGTGGCGGTCCGCAAACAATCGTGTAAATGCATTCCCCACGCACTATGCTTGAATGTATGATCAATCATTAGCTGCCCAATTCTGTACTACCATGAAAATAACATTCTAAACCAAATAAATCCCTAACTTCTACCTCCCCCTCATCCATAACCCATTCAACTGTATCTATACCATGCCTAAACACTCCCTTAGGATTGTTCAGCATGTCAACAGTAACATCTGTTACCCCCAATATCTCTTCTGCCGTCTCCACAATAACCTTCAACCTGGCATTTCTAGTTTCCACAACCCGAGTCGTATTGATAACCTTACCAATAAAAGCTATGAAGTCAACTGTGTTCATTATCAAAGGGTCCTTTGACGCCACACATTCATGAGCACCAGATTTCTGAACAGGCCTTGAAACCATGCCAGGACCAGCAGAAACACCAGCCCTGACAGTAGGTCCACTTACTACAGGTACATCCATGTCAGCTCCATCAGTCTGACAGCAGGGCCACTTACTACAGGTACATCCATGTCAGCTCCATCAGTCTGACAGCAGGGCCACTTACTACAGGTACATCCATGTCAGCTCCATCAGTCTGACAGTAGGTCCACTTACTACAGGTACATCCATCTCAGCTCCATCAGTCTGACAGTAGTTCTACCAATCTGTTTTACAGGCTCTGCGTATGATACATCATGACGGATCCTGTATCCCTGAGCCTCTCTTGCCTCTCTCTGAACCTGGCATCCACCAAATGCTAGCTCTGTGTTCTCCCCTACAATTACAACACTCAAGAGAGGAGAGGAGTCATCGTTCACCATAATCATGTTCCCCTCCACGCTTGGCTCATCTTTTATTTCCTTTACACTGAGCAGCTCCCATTCTTTGGTATTTAATGGGACAAATTCTCAAACATTGAATCTAAGGATTCTTATGTGTACTTTTCCCAGCAAAACTTTCTCCAACCTCATCATCACTGAAAAGCTTTCATTTCTTCAACCCTCTTTCCAACTGATCAACCTTTTGGCCTCAATCCCTCTGCCTGCCATTTTCTTTAATGTCATCTGTGGACATAAATATTGGGACATATGATGATGACTCCTCTCCACCTAGCATAATCCCTAGGGACATGACTTTTCATCTTCTTCCCATGAAGCTTTTCCATTTTCAGAATCTTCTCTTGCTGAGCCTGGCTACCACACAATATTAACAATCTACCATTTCCAATTATCCAAGCTAATTTGACGTCACCTACTTCTTTATCTACTGCGTTAGTTAGTTGGGTAGAGTGTAAATGAGGCCCTGTGGTCTCATCAAACACACTCTCACCACTTTCCACTCCAACACATCACCACTCCTGCTTCCTACCTGGGTCCTCTTTATGCTTTCTTTACTAGACGCTCCACTGTTTTCTATATCATGATCTCTCTTCTTCCTGTGTCTTTCTGTATCATGATCTCTCTTCTTCCTGTGTCTTTCTGTATCATGATCTCTCTTCTTCCTGTGTCTTTCAGTATCATGATCTCTCTTCTTCCTGTGTCTTTCAGTATCATGATCTCTCTTCTTCCTGTGTCTTTCTGTATCATGATCTCTCTTCTTCCTGTGTCTTTCTGTATCATGATCTCTCTTCTTCCTGTGTCTTTCAGTATCATGATCTCTCTTCTTCCTGTGTCTTTCAGTATCATGATCTCTCTTCTTCCTGTGTCTTTCTGTATCATGATCTCTCTTCTTCCTGTGTCTTTCAGTATGATGATCTCTCTTCTTCCTGTGTTTCAGTATCATGATCTCTCTTCTTCCTGTGTCTTTCTGTATCATGATCTCTCTTCTTCCTGTTTCTTTCAGTATCATGATCTCTCTTCTTCCTGTGTCTTTCTATATCATGATCTCTCTTCTTCCTGTGTCTTTCAGTATCATGATCTCTCTTCTTCCTGTGTCTTTCTATATCATGATCTCTCTTCTTCCTGTGTCTTTCAGTATCATGATCTCTCTTCTTCCTGTGTCTTTCAGTATCATGATCTCTCTTCTTCCTGTGTCTTTCTGTATCATGATCTCTCTTCTTCCTGTGTCTTTCTATATCATGATCTCTCTTCTTCCTGTGTCTTTCAGTATCATGATCTCTCTTCTTCCTGTGTCTTTCAGTATCATGATCTCTCTTCTTCCTGTGTCTTTCTATATCATGATCTCTCTTCTTCCTGTGTCTTTTAGTATCATGATCTCTCTTCTTCCTGTGTCTTTCTATATCATGATCTCTCTTCTTCCTGTGTCTTTCTATATCATGATCTCTCTTCTTCCTGTGTCTTTCTATATCATGATCTCTCTTCTTCCTGTGTCTTTCTATATCATGATCTCTCTTCTTCCTGTGTCTTTCAGTATCATGATCTCTCTTCTTCCTGTGTCTTTCTATATCATGATCTCTCTTCTTCCTGTGTCTTTCAGTATCATGATCTCTCTTCTTCCTGTGTCTTTCTGTATCATGATCTCTCTTCTTCCTGTGTCTTTCTATATCACGATCTCTCTTCTTCCTGTGTCTTTCTATATCATGATCTCTCTTCTTCCTGTGTCTTTCAGTATCATGATCTCTCTTCTTCCTGTGTCTTTCTATATCATGATCTCTCTTCTTCCTGTGTATTTCAGTATCATGATCTCTCTTCTTCCTGTGTCTTTCTATATCATGATCTCTCTTCTTCCTGTGTCTTTCTATATCATGATCTCTCTTCTTCCTGTGTCTTTCAGTATCATGATCTCTCTTCATCCTGTGTCTTTCTATATCATGATCTCTCTTCTTCCTGTTTCTTTCTATATCATGATCTCTCTTCTTCCTGTGTCTTTCTATATCATGATCTCTCTTCTTCCTGTGTCTTTCAGTATCATGATCTCTCTTCTTCCTGTGTCTTTCTATATCATGATCTCTCTTCTTCCTGTGTCTTTCAGTATCATGATCTCTCTTCTTCCTGTGTCTTTCTATATCATGATCTCTCTTCTTCCTGTGTCTTTCTATATCATGATCTCTCTTCTTCCTGTGTCTTTCTATATAATGATCTCTCTTCTTCCTGTGTCTTTCGATATCATGATCTCTCTTCTTCCTGTGTCTTTCAGTATCATGATCTCTCTTCTTCCTGTGTCTTTCTATATCATGATCTCTCTTCTTCCTGTGTCTTTCTATAT
Organism: Oncorhynchus mykiss; assembly: GCF_013265735.2. Taxonomy (NCBI): domain Eukaryota; kingdom Metazoa; phylum Chordata; class Actinopteri; order Salmoniformes; family Salmonidae; genus Oncorhynchus; species Oncorhynchus mykiss. The sequence continues at coordinate 42,137,579 of NC_048578.1, forward strand.
CATGATCTCTCTTCTTCCTGTGTCTTTCAGTATCATGATCTCTCTTCTTCCTGTGTCTTTCTATATCATGATCTCTCTTCTTCCTGTGTCTTTCTGTATCATGATCTCTCTTCTTCCTGTGTCTTTCTATATCATGATCTCTCTTCTTCCTGTGTCTTTCTATATCATGATCTCTCTTCTTCCTGTGTCTTTCTATATCATGATCTCTCTTCTTCCTGTGTCTTTCTATATCATGATCTCTCTTCTTCCTACGTCTTTCCACTACCCACCATCCCGGCCCTTGACCCCTTGACCCCTTGACTCCTCCCACTCCATACCATCAGGACTGACACCCTATTTGTTCACATTCCAGTACAGCTGTTTCTTCACCAACCTACTTCTTTATCTACTGCGTTAGTTAGTTGGGTAGAGTGTAAATGAGGCCCTGTGGTCTCATCAAACACACTCTCACCACTTTCCACTCCAACACATCACCACTCCTGCTTCCTACCTGGGTCCTCTTTATGCTTTCTTTACTAGACGCTCCACTGTTTTCGGTATCATGATCTCTCTTCTTCCTGTGTCTTTCTGTATCATGATCTCTCTTCTTCCTGTGTCTTTCTGTATCATGATCTCTCTTCTTCCTGTGTCTTTCAGTATCATGATCTCTCTTCTTCCTGTGTCTTTCAGTATCATGATCTCTCTTCTTCCTGTGTCTTTCTGTATCATGATCTCTCTTCTTCCTGTGTCTTTCTGTATCATGATCTCTCTTCTTCCTGTGTCTTTCAGTATCATGATCTCTCTTCTTCCTGTGTCTTTCAGTATCATGATCTCTCTTCTTCCTGTGTCTTTCTGTATCATGATCTCTCTTCTTCCTGTGTCTTTCAGTATGATGATCTCTCTTCTTCCTGTGTTTCAGTATCATGATCTCTCTTCTTCCTGTGTCTTTCAGTATCATGATCTCTCTTCTTCCTGTGTCTTTCAGTATCATGCTCTCTCTTCTTCCTGTGTCTTTCAGTATCATGATCTCTCTTGTTCCTGTGTCTTTCAGTATCATGATCTCTCTTCTTCCTGTGTCTTTCTATATCATGATCTCTCTTCTTCCTGTGTCTTTCTATATCATGATCTCTCTTCTTCCTGTGTCTTTCAGTATCATGATCTCTCTTCTTCCTGTGTCTTTCTATATCATGATATCTCTTCTTCCTGTGTCTTTCAGTATCACGATCTCTCTTCTTCCTGTGTCTTTCTATATCATGATCTCTCTTCTTCCTGTGTCTTTCTATATCATGATCTCTCTTCTTCCTGTGTCTTTCAGTATCATGATCTCTCTTCTTCCTGTGTCTTTCTATATCATGATCTCTCTTCTTCCTGTGTCTTTCAGTATCATGATCTCTCTTCTTCCTGTGTCTTTCTATATCATGATCTCTCTTCTTCCTGTGTCTTTCAGTATCATGATCTCTCTTCTTCCTGTGTCTTTCTATATCATGATCTCTCTTCTTCCTGTGTATTTCAGTATCATGATCTCTCTTCTTCCTGTGTCTTTCTATATCATGATCTCTCTTCTTCCTGTGTCTTTCTATATCATGATCTCTCTTCTTCCTGTGTCTTTCAGTATCATGATCTCTCTTCATCCTGTGTCTTTCTATATCATGATCTCTCTTCTTCCTGTGTCTTTCTATATCATGATCTCTCTTCTTCCTGTGTCTTTCAGTATCATGATCTCTCTTCTTCCTGTGTCTTTCTATATCATGATCTCTCTTCTTCCTGTGTCTTTCAGTATCATGATCTCTCTTCTTCCTGTGTCTTTCTATATCATGATCTCTCTTCTTCCTGTGTCTTTCTATATCATGATCTCTCTTCTTCCTGTGTCTTTCTATATCATGATCTCTCTTCTTCCTGTGTCTTTCGATATCATGATCTCTCTTCTTCCTGTGTCTTTCAGTATCATGATCTCTCTTCTTCCTGTGTCTTTCTATATCATGATCTCTCTTCTTCCTGTGTCTTTCTATATCATGATCTCTCTTCTTCCTGTGTCTTTCAGTATCATGATCTCTCTTCTTCCTGTGTCTTTCTATATCATGATCTCTCTTCTTCCTGTGTCTTTCTGTATCATGATCTCTCTTCTTCCTGTGTCTTTCTATATCATGATCTCTCTTCTTCCTGTGTCTTTCTATATCATGATCTCTCTTCTTCCTGTGTCTTTCTATATCATGATCTCTCTTCTTCCTGTGTCTTTCTATATCATGATCTCTCTTCTTCCTACGTCTTTCCACTACCCACCATCCCGGCCCTTGACCCCTTGACCCCTTGACTCCTCCCACTCCATACCATCAGGACTGACACCCTATTTGTTCACATTCCAGTACAGCTGTTTCTTCACCAACCTACTTCTTTATCTACTGCGTTAGTTAGTTGGGTAGAGTGTAAATGAGGCCCTGTGGTCTCATCAAACACACTCTCACCACTTTCCACTCCAACACATCACCACTCCTGCTTCCTACCTGGGTCCTCTTTATGCTTTCTTTACTAGACGCTCCACTGTTTTCGGTATCATGATCTCTCTTCTTCCTGTGTCTTTCTGTATCATGATCTCTCTTCTTCCTGTGTCTTTCTGTATCATGATCTCTCTTCTTCCTGTGTCTTTCAGTATCATGATCTCTCTTCTTCCTGTGTCTTTCAGTATCATGATCTCTCTTCTTCCTGTGTCTTTCTGTATCATGATCTCTCTTCTTCCTGTGTCTTTCTGTATCATGATCTCTCTTCTTCCTGTGTCTTTCAGTATCATGATCTCTCTTCTTCCTGTGTCTTTCAGTATCATGATCTCTCTTCTTCCTGTGTCTTTCAGTATGATGATCTCTCTTCTTCCTGTGTTTCAGTATCATGATCTCTCTTCTTCCTGTGTCTTTCAGTATCATGATCTCTCTTCTTCCTGTGTCTTTCAGTATCATGCTCTCTCTTCTTCCTGTGTCTTTCAGTATCATGATCTCTCTTGTTCCTGTGTCTTTCAGTATCATGATCTCTCTTCTTCCTGTGTCTTTCTATATCATGATCTCTCTTCTTCCTGTGTCTTTCTATATCATGATCTCTCTTCTTCCTGTGTCTTTCAGTATCATGATCTCTCTTCTTCCTGTGTCTTTCTATATCATGATCTCTCTTCTTCCTGTGTCTTTCAGTATCACGATCTCTCTTCTTCCTGTGTCTTTCTATATCATGATCTCTCTTCTTCCTGTGTCTTTCTATATCATGATCTCTCTTCTTCCTGTGTCTTTCAGTATCATGATCTCTCTTCTTCCTGTGTCTTTCTATATCATGATCTCTCTTCTTCCTGTGTCTTTCAGTATCATGATCTCTCTTCTTCCTGTGTCTTTCTATATCATGATCTCTCTTCTTCCTGTGTCTTTCGATTTCATGATCTCTCTTCTTCCTGTGTCTTTCTGTATCATGATCTCTCTTCTTCCTGTGTCTTTCTATATCATGATCTCTCTTCTTCCTGTGTCTTTCTATATCATGATCTCTCTTCTTCCTGTGTCTTTCAGTATCATGATCTCTCTTCTTCCTGTGTCTTTCTATATCATGATCTCTCTTCTTCCTGTGTCTTTCTATATCATGATCTCTCTTCTTCCTGTGTCTTTCTATATCATGATCTCTCTTCTTCCTGTGTCTTTCTATATCATGATCTCTCTTCTTCCTGTGTCTTTCTATATCATGATCTCTCTTCTTCCTGTGTCTTTCTATATCATGATCTCTCTTCTTCCTGTGTCTTTCTATATCATGATCTCTCTTCTTCCTACGTCTTTCCACTACCCACCATCCCGGCCCTTGACCCCTTGACCCCTTGACTCCTCCCACTCCATACCATCAGGACTGACACCCTATTTGTTCACATTCCAGTACAGCTGTTTCTTCACCAACCTTTTCTCCATTTCCTTCATATCGTCCACACTACTCGCCTCCATTTCCCATTCCCCGAACTCTGGGTCAACTCTACACGCTACACCAATCAAGAAACCTCATGAAAACAACTCGACCACAACTCGACCTCCCACGGGACAATGCTGCCCTTCCATCTGCCCAGCAGCCACAGCCTCTTCTTCTTAGAGGGGTTAAATGCGGAAGACACGTTTCTGTTGAAGGTATTCAGTTGTACCACTGACTAGGTATCCCCCTTTCCCTTCTTCTTCTTCTTTTTCTTCTTCCTGGTTTACAACATTTCTAAATCCTCCTAATGTTGTAACTTTAATGGGTTACAGAGTTAATGTTTACAGTTAATTCATTGAGCTGTATCTAAAGACATTTTCTTCACAGTTATTTACATATGTAATTGTCAAATCAAATCAAATCAAATCTTATTTGTCACATACACATGGTTAGCAGATGTTAATGGTCACATACACATGTTTAGCAGATGTTAATGCGAGTGTAGCGAAATGCTTATGCTTCTAGTTCCGACAATGCAGTAATAACCAACAAGTAATCTAGCTAACAATTCCAAAACTACTACCTTATAGACACAAGTTTAAGGGGATAAAGAATATGTACATAAAGATATATGAATGAGTGATGGTACAGAGCGGCATAGGCAAGATACAGTAGATGGTATTGAGTGCAGTATATACATATGAGATGAGTATGTAAACAAAGTGGCATAGTTAAAGTTGCTAGTGATACATGTATTACATAAAGATGCAGTAGATGATATAGAGTACAGTATGTACATATACATATGAGATGAGTAATGTAGGGTATGTAAACATTATATTAGGTAGCATTGTTTAAAGTGGCTAGTGATATGTTTTACATAATTTCCCATCAATTCCCATTATTAAAGTGGCTGGAGTTGAGTCAGTGTGTTGGCAGCAGCCACTCAATGTTAGTGGTGGCTGTTTAGCAGTCTGATGGCCTTGAGATAGAAGCTGTTTTTCAGTCTCTCGGTCCCAGCTTTGATGCACCTGTACTGACCTCGCCTTCTGGATGATAGCGGGGTGAACAGGCAGTGGCTCGGGTGGTTGCTGTCCTTGATGATCTTTATGGCCTTCCTGTGACATCGGGTGGTGTAGGTGTCCTGGAGGGCAGGTAGTTTGCCCCCGGTGATGCGTAGTGCAGACCTCACTACCCTCTGGAGAGCCTTACGGTTGTGGGCGGAGCAGTTGCCGTACCAGGCGGTGATACAGCCCGACAGGATGCTCTCGATTGTGCATCTGTAGAAGTTTGTGAGTGCTTTTGGTGACAAGCCGAATTTCTTCAGCCTCCTGAGGTTGAAGAGGCGGCGCTGCGTCTTCTTCACGATGCTGTCTGTGTGGGTGGACCAATTCAGTTTGTCTGTGATGTGTACGCCGAGGAACTTAAAACGTACTACCCTCTCCACTACTGTTCCATTGATGTGGATAGGGGGGTGTTCCCTCTGCTGTTTCCTGAAGTCCACAATCATCTCCTTAGTTTTGTTGACGTTGAGTGTGAGGTTATTTTCCTGACACCACACTCCGAGGGCCCTCACCTCCTCCCTGTAGGCCGTCTCATCGTTGTTGGTAATCAAGCCTACCACTGTTGTGTCGTCCGCAAACTTGATGATTGAGTTGGAGGCGTGCGTGGCCACACAGTCGTGGGTGAACAGGGAGTACAGGAGAGGGCTCAGAACGCACCCTTGTGGGGCCCCAGTGTTGAGGATCAGCGGGGTGGAAATGTTGTTGCCTACCCTCACCACCTGGGGGCGGCCCGTCAGGAAGTCCAGTACCCAGTTGCACAGGGCGGGGTCGAGACCCAGGGTCTCGAGCTTGATGACGAGCTTGGAGGGCACTATGGTGTTAAATGCCGAGCTGTAGTCGATGAACAGCATTCTCACATAGGTATTCCTCTTGTCCAGATGGGTTAGGGCAGTGTGCAGTGTGGTTGAGATTGCATCGTCTGTGGACCTATTTGGGCGGTAAGCAAATTGGAGTGGGTCTAGGGTGTCAGGTAGGGTGGAGGTGATATGGTCCTTGACTAGTCTCTCAAAGCACTTCATGATGACGGATGTGAGTGCTACGGGGCGGTAGTCGTTCAGCTCAGATACCTTAGCTTTCTTGGGAACAGGAACAATGGTGGCCCTCTTGAAGCATGTGGGAACAATTGTGTTAGGATTTGTGTGTTGGAGATTGAGAGAACTACATACATATTTATGTTGTATTGGTTCGAATTAGATTACGCTATTGACTGCAAGTTCCAGAATGCCTTGCGACAGGAAGTAGATAGAGAGAGAACGCGCCAGTTATGTACAAGGGACAAGTGATTATCCTGACTTTCACTAGCAACTTTCTTTTCATGTTTTGTAGAATCTAAAGCTGTTAAATGTGCTTATAACCTCCCACCAATTGATCCTATTTTAACTCAAAAAGAGTGATTAAATAAGAAGGCCAAACCCCAGTTATATACAGTTATATAACCTCCCACCAATACCAAGTCTATTCATCTTAATCAGAGACCCTCTCTCTGCATAGCGTCATAAGCCTTTTCAATGTCAAAAGACAGTCACTACTTCTTTCATGATTATAGTTTCCACTTCGACATTGTCTCAATAAACCTCTATGTTCCAGGAAATATGACCATCTGTTGTCTACCATCTTTTCCATCAGTTAGAGGTCAGTGCTATTGGTCTATAATTATCAGCACATGAAGTGTCGTTACCAGGCTTCACTAAAGGTAATGTCACTGCACGTTTCCAACCAGAAGGTATAACCTCCTTACTCAAACTGTTATTAAATAATCCCAGGAGAACATGTATGACCTCATCAGGTAGATGAAACATGACATAGCACAACTGATCATGACCTGGGGCTGTATATAAAAATTATATATATATATATATATATATATATATATATATATATATATATATATATATATATATAATCTTTCACATTTATTTTTCACCTTTATTTAACCAGGTAGGCCAGGATAAAGCGACCTGGCCAAGATAAAGCAAAGCAGTGCGACAAAAACAACAACACAGATTTACACATTTACAAATGTACAGTCAATAACACAATAGAAAAATCTATGTACAGTGTGCAAATGTAGAAGAGTAGGGAGGTAAGGCAATAAATAAGCCATAGAGGTGATATTATTAATTTAATTTAATTTAGCATCAACACTGGAATGATAGATGTGCAGATTGTGATGCGCAAGTAGGGATACTGAGGTGCAAAAGAGCAAGAGGGTAAGTGATAATATGGGGATGAGGTAGTTGGGTGTGCTATTTACAGATTGGCTGTGTACAGGTACAGTAAGCTGCTCTGACAACTGGTGCTTAAAGTTAGAGACGGAAATATAAGTCTCCAGCTTCAGAGATTTTTGCAATTCGTTCCAGTCATTGGCAGCAGAGAACTGGACGGAAAGGCGGCCGAAGGAGGAATTGGCTTTGGGGGTGACCAGTGAAATATACCTGCAAGAGCGCATGCTGCGGGTGGGTGTTGCTATGGTGACCAGTGAGCTGAGATAAGGCGGGGCTTTACCTAGCAAAGACTTATAGATGACCTGGAGCCAGTGGATTTGGTGATGAATATCAAGCGAGGGCCAGCCAACGAGAGCATACAGGTCGCAGTGGTGGGTAGTATATGGGGCTTTGGTGACAAAACGGATGGTAATGTGATAGATTACATCCAATTTGCTGAGTAGAGTGTTGGAGGCTATTTTGTAAATAAAATTGCCCAAGTCAAGGATCAGTAGGATCGTCAGTTTTATGAGGGTATGTTTGGCAGCAGGAGTGAAGGAGGCTTTGTTGCGAAAAAGGAAGCCGATTCCAGATTTAATTTTTGATTGGAGATGCTTAATGTGAGTCTGGAAGGAGAGTTTACAGTTTAACCAGACACCTAGGTATTTGTAGTTGTCCACATATTCTAGGTCAGAACCGTCCAGAGTAGTGATGCTAGTCGGGCGGGATTGTAATCAATCGGCAGCAATCGGTTGAAGAGCATGCACTTAGTTTTACTAGCATTTAAAAGCAGTTGGAGGCCACGGAAGGAGTGTTGTATGGCATTGAAGCTCGTTTGGAGGTTTGTTAGCAGTGTCCTATGAAGGGCCAGATGTATACAGAATGTGTCGTCTGCGTAGAGGTGGATCAGAGAATCACCAGCAGCAAGAGCGACATCATTGATATATACAGAGAAAAGAGTCGTCCCGAGAATTTAACCCTGTGGCACCCCCATAGAGACTGGCAGAGGACCGGACAGAATGCCCTCCGATTTGACACACTGAACTCTGTCTGAGAAGTTGTTAGTGAACCAGGAGAGGCAATCAATTGAGAAGCCAAGGCTATTGCGTCTGCCAATAAGAATGTGGTGATTGACAGAGTTGAAAGCCTTGGCCAGGTCAATGAAGACGGCTGCACAGTACTGTCTTTTATCGATGGCGGTTATGATATTGTTAAGGATCTTGAGCGTGGCTGAGGTGCACCCATGACCAGCTCGGAAACCAGATTGCATAGTGGAGAAGGTACAGTGGGATTCGAAATGGTTGGTGTACTGTTTGTTAACTTGACTTTCAAAGATTTTAGAAATGCAGGTTAGGATAGATATAGATCTATAACAGTTTGGGTCTAGAGTGTCACCCCCTTGAAGAGGGGCATGACTGCGGCAGCTTTCCAATCTTTGGGGATCTCAGACAATGCTATAGGTTGAATAGGCTAGTAATAGTGGTTGCAACAATTTCGCCATATAATTTTAGAAAGAGAGTTTCCAGATTGTCAGTCCAGCTGATTTGTAGGGGTCCAGATTTTGCAGCTCTTTCAGAACATCAGCTGTCTGGATTTGGGTGAAGGAGAAATGGGGGAGGTTTGGGCAAGTTGCTGCAGAGAGTGCAGAGATGTTGGCCGGGGTAGGGGTAGCCAGGTGAAAAGCATGGCCAGCCGTAGAAAAATGCTTATTATCATAGATTTATCGGTGGTGACAGTGTTTCCTATCCTCAGTGCAGTGGGAAGCTGGGAGAGGTGCTCTTATTCTCCATGAACTTTTTGGAATTAGTGCTACAGGAAGCAAATTTCTGTTTGAAAAAGCTAGCCTTAGCTTTCCTAACTGACTGAGTATATTGGTTCCTGACTTCCCTGAAAAGTTGCACATCGCAGGGGTTATTCGATGCTAATGTAGAATGCCACAGGATGTTTTTATGCTGGTTAAGGGCAGTCAAGTCTCGAGTGAACCAAGGGCTATATCTGTTCCTCGTTCTAAATGTTTTGAATGGGGCATGCTTATTTAAGATGGTGAGGAAAGCACTTTTAAAGAGCAACCAGGTATCCTCTGCTGATGTAATGAGGTCAATATCCTTCCAGGATACCCGGGCCAGGTCGATTTGAAAGGCCTGCTCGCTGAAGTGTTTTAGGGAGCGTTTCACAGCGATGAGGGGTGGTCATTTGACCACGGATCCAGTACGCACGCAGGCAATGAGGCAGTGATGGCTGAGATCCTGGTTGAAGACAGCAGAGGTGTATTTAGAGGGCAAGTTGGTCAGGATGATATCTAAGAGGGTGCCCATGGTTACGGATTTAGGGTTGTACCTGGTAGGTTCCTTGATAATTTGTGTGAGATTGAGGGTACCTAGTTTAGATTGTTGGGCGGCCAGGGTGTTAAGCATGTCCCAGTTTAGGTCACTTAACAGTATGAACTCTGGAGATGGGGAGCAATCAATTCACATATGGTGTCCAGGGCACAGCTCGGGGCTGAGGGGGGTCTATAACAAGCGGCAACGGTGAGAGACTTGTTCCTGGAAGGGTGGATTTTTAAAAGAAGACCTGGATAGCTTGACATAACTCTGCAGGCTATCTCTGCAGTAGATTGCAACTCCACCCCCTTTGGCAGTTCTATCTGGTTGGAAAATGTTATAGTTAGGCATGGAAATTTCAGGATTTTTGGTGTCCTTCCAAAGCCAGAATTCAGACACGGCTAGGACATCCGGGTTGGCAGAGTGTGCTAAAGCAGTGAATAAAACAAACTTAGGGAGGAGGCTTCTAATGTTAACATGCATGATGAATCCAAGGCTTTTACAGTTACAGAAGTCAACAAATGAGAGCACCTGGGGAATGGGAGTGATGCTGGGGATGCAGGGGTTAACCTCTACATTACCAGAGGAACAGAGGAGGAGTAGGATAAGAGTACGGCTAAAGGCTAAAATAACTGGTTGTCTAGTGCGTTGGGGAAAGAGTGTAAATGGAGCAGGTTTCTGGCCGCGGAAGATTAGATTCAAGGCATAATGTACAGACAAGGTTATGGTAGGATGTGAGTACAGTGGAGGTAAACCTAGGCATTGAGTGACGATGAGAGGTTTTGGACCATTCCTAATAGTTCTACCATTCTGCCCAATTGTTCCTCCATTCTGCCTAATAATTCCTCCATTCTGCCTAATAGTTCCACCATTCTGCCTAATAATTCCTCCATTCTGCCTAATAGTTCCACCATTCTGCCTAATAATTCCTCCATTCTGCCTAGTAGTTCCACCAATCTGCCTTGCAGCCTCTGCATAAGAGACAATATGAGTGATTTTATTTGGGCCTCTCTGGCCTCTTGGCTTCACCCACTACGCCCCCCTCCACATTTAATTTTATATCACCTATGGACATAGATAGTGGAACCCAAGAAATGACCCTCCTCAGCTTAGCCGAAGCTCCTGTGACATGCCTTGTTGTTTTCTTCACGACAGTACACACGACGACTACAGTACACTACACACGACTACACTATACGACACTACACTACACACGACTACAGTACACTACACTACACCACAATACACTACACTACAGTACACTACAGTACACTACAGTACACAACAATACACTATAATACACTACACTATAATACACTATACTACAATACACTACAATAACCCACACTACACTACAATACAATACACTACACTACAATAGACAACAATACACTACACTACACCACAATACACTACACTATAATACCCAACAATACAAGTACACTACAGTACACTTTAATACACTTTAATACACTACAATACACCACACTACAATACACTACACTACACTACACTACACCACAATACACTACACTACAGTACACTACAGTACACAACAATACACTATAATACACTACACTATAATACACTACACTACAAGTACACTACAGTACACTACAGTACACAACAATACACTATAATACACTACACTACAATACATTACACTACAGTACACTACAGTACACTTTAATACACAACAATAAACTACAATACACCACACTACAATAGACAGCAATACACTACAATACACCGCAATACACTACACTACAATACACAACAATACACTGCACTACACGACACTACACTACAATAACCTACACTACAATACACTACAATACAATACACTACACTACAATAGACAACAATACACTACACTACACCACAATGCACTACACTACAATACACAACAATACACTACACTACAGTACACTACAGTACACTTTAATACACAACAATACACTACAATACACCACACTACAATACACTACAATACACTACACTACAATAGACAACAATACACTACACTACACTACAATAGACAACAATACACTACACTACACTACACCACAATAAACTACACTACAATACACAGCAATACACCACACTACAATACACTACACTACACAACACTACACTACACTACAATACACTACAATACACTACAATAGACACTACATTACACTACACTACACTCCACTACACCGTACTACACTACACTACACTACAGTACACTACACTACACTACACAACAATACACTACAATACACTACACTAAAATACACTACACTACACTACAATAGACAACAATACACTACACTTCAAATCACTACACCACAATACACAACAATACAATACACTACAATACACTACACTAAAATACACTACAATACACTACACTGCAATACACTACACTACAATACACTACACTACAATACGCTCAATTACACTACAATACAATACACTACAACACACGACACTACAACACACTACACTACACTGAACTACAATACACTGCAATACACTACACTACAATACACTACACTAAATACACTACAATACACTACACCACACTACAATACACTACACTTCACTAAAATACACTACAGTACAATACACTACACTACAATACACAACAATACAATACAATACGCTAAATTACACTACAACACACTACACTACACTACACTACACTGCACTACAATACACTGCACTGCACTACACTACACTACACAACACTACACTACATACGACTACGGTACACTACACTACACTACACCTGGCCTGTCTCCCCCTGTCTGGTACAGGTACTCAACACCACACTCCTGCCTCTCTCACAAGCTTTTGCTTGCCTCCAGAACACATGCACTGTTGGGGCAAGTGACTCTGAACTTATAATGGCTAGCCCCAAGTTGTTAAATATGATTTTTTTTCTGTTTTTATTTTCTTATTTTGGTATTTGCCTCATGACTCCTGCATGCTTTGTTGACTATGAACGTCCTTGTTTTCCCAGCCATGGGACAGACTATGTTTGTTCCCACACTCGGGACTCTGACTCTCTATTGGTTACACAGACTTTTGGCCTCCCATCCTATTCTAATCACCTCTTTGTATTCATGTTACCTGATAAAATTACTGATCTTGTTGCTATTTAATGCACATTCAAATGTCAGAAATCAACACCGCAGAGCTCTCCCTGTCCTCTGCCGTGCCTTGATTGTGTTACTGTTGATGATATCTGGAAATGTGCATGTACACCCTGGCCCATCTACTGTTGCTAGCCCCAAATCTGACTTCACTGGTTTCTGCTCTCGTAAAAGCCTGGGTTTCCTGCACGTTAACACTAGAAGCGTATTACCTAAAATGGATCAATTGAAAGTGTGGGTTCACAGCTCCATTCCAGATGTGTTGGTCATTACTGAGACGTGAGTGTTTTGAATACTGATGTTAACCTTTCTGGTTATAACCTTTTTCAAAAAGACAGATCTTCCAAAGGTGGGAGAGTGGCAATCTTTACCAAGGATCACCTCCAGTGCTCGGTCGTCTCCACCAAGTCTGTCCCCAAACAATTTGATTTGCTGGTTTTAAGCATTAAACTTTCAAATAGCTCTTTGTTGACTGTTGCTGGGTGCTATCGTCCTCCATCAGAACTGGCCTGTACCCTACCTGCCCTATGCTCTCTCCTGGCCCCTCCCTGCCCTAAGCTCTCTCCTGGCCCCTCCCTGCCCTAAGCTCTCTCCTGGCCCCTCCCTGCCCTAAGCTCTCTCCTGTACCCTACCTGCCCTAAGCTCTCTCCTGTACCCTACCTGCCCTAACTCTCTCCTGGCCCCTACCTGCCCTAACTCTCTCCTGTACCCTACCTGCCCTAACTCTCTCCTGGCCCCTACCTGTCCTAACTCTCTCCTGTACCCTACCTGCCCTAACTCTCTCCTGGCCCCTACCTGCCCTAAGCTCTCTCCTGTACCCTCCCTGCCCTAAGCTCTCTCCTGTACCCTCCCTGCCCTAAACTCTCTCCTGTACCCTCCCTGCCCGATGCTCTCTCCTGGCCCCTACCTGCCCTAACTCTCTCCTGGCCCCTACCTGCCCTAAGCTCTCTCTTGTACCCTACCTGCCCTAAGCTCCCTCCTGTACCCTCCCTGCCCTAAACTCTCTCCTGTACCCTCCCTGCCCTAAGCTCTCTCCTGGCCCCTTACACTGAGTCTGAATTTGTTCTGCTAGGTGACCAAAAACTGGGACATGCTTAAACCACCTGACCAAGTCCTAAAGCAATGGGACTCCCTAAATCTTTCGCAGATTCAAATCAAATCAAATCTAATCAAATTTATTTATATAGCCCTTCGTACATCAGCTGATATCTGAAAGTGCTGTACAGAAACCCAGCCTAAAACCCCAAACAGCAAGCAATGCAGGTGTAGAAGCACGGTGGCTAGGAAAAACTACCTAGAAAGTCCAAAACCTAGGAAGAAACCTAGAGATGAACCAGGCTATGTGGGGTAGCCAGTCCTCTTCTGGCTGTGCCGGGTGGAGATTATAACAGAACATGGCCAAGATGTTCAAATGTTCATAAATGACCAGCATGGTCCAATAATAATAAGGCAGAACAGTTGAAACTGGAGCAGCAGCACGGCCAGGTGGACTGGGGACAGCAAGGAGTCATCATGTCAGGTAGTCCTGAGGCATGGTCCTAGGGCTCAGGTCCTCCGAGAGAGAGAAAGAAAGAAAGAGAGAAAGAGAGAATTAGCGAGAGCACACTTAAATTCACACAGGACAGGAGAAGTACTCCAGATATAACAAACTGACCCCCCGACACATAAACTACTGCAGCATAAATACTGGAGGCTGAGACAGGAGGGGTCAGGAGACACTGTGGTCCCATCCGAGGACACCCCCGGACAGGGCCAAACAGGAAGGATATAACCCCACCCACTTTGCCAAAGCACAGCCCCCACACCACTAGAGGGATATCTTCAACTACCAACTTACCATCCTGAGACAAGGCCGAGTATAGCCCACAGAGATCTCCGCCACGGCACAACCCAAGGGGGGGGGGGGGCGCCAACCCAGACAGGAAGATCACATCAGTGACTCAACCCACTCAGGAACGCACCCCTCCCAGGGACGGTATGAAAGAGCCCCAGTAAGCCAGTGACTCAGCCCCTGTAATAGGGTTAGAGGCAGAGAATCCCAGTGGAAAGAGGGGACTCAATCATATGACCCACTGAAGAGATGAGTCTTCTCTTACATGGGTAGGCAGACCGTTCCATAAAAATGGAGCTCTATAGGAGAAAGCCCTGCCTCCAGCTGTTTGCTTAGAAATTCTAGGGACAATTAGGAGGCCTGCGTCTTGTGACCGTAGCGTACTTGTAGGTATGTACGGCAGGACCAAATCAGAGAGATATGTAGGAGCACGCCCATGTAATGCTTTGTAGGTTAGCAGTAAAACCTTGAAATCAGCCCTTGCCTTGACAGGAAGCCAGTGTAGGGAGGCTAGCACTGGAGTAATGTGATCACATTTTTTGGTTCTAGTCAGGATTCTAGCAGCCGTATTTAGCACTAACTGAAGTTTATTTAGTGCTTTATCTGGGTAGCCGGAAAGTAAAGCATTGCAGTAGTCTAACCTAGAAGTGACAAAAGCATGGATTCATTTTTCTGCATCATTTTTTAACAGAAAGTTTCTGATTTTTGCAATGTTACGTAGATGGAAAAAAGCTGTCCTTGAAATGGTCTTGATATGTTCTTCAAAAGAGAGATCAGGGTCCAGAGTAACGCCGAGGTCCTTCACAGTTTTATTTGAGACGACTGTACAACCATTAAAGTAACTAACTTTGGCCTTCCGGATAGCCTGAGTGCACTTATTTCTCATTTGCCTGAACGAGAGCCAGTCAGCCTGAGTATGTGTGTGCCGAGCCTTTCGCCAAATGCAATTCTTGAGGTGGAGTAACTCTGCAAGATCACGGTCAAACCAGGGGCTGAACATGTTTTTAATTCTCATTTTCTTTATGGGGGCGTGTTTGTTAACAATACCACTGAAAATATCAAAAAAGAAGGTCCAAGCGTCTTCGATAGAGCGGATCAAGCTGATTCTATACCATTTTACAGAGGCCAGTTCATGAAGGAAGGCTTGCTCATTAAAGTTGTTTAGCAAGCGTCTATGACAAATCAGGACAGGTCGTTTCATTGAGCAGCCATTATGAACATAGGCTGTAAAACAGTGATCACTAAGGTCATTACAGAAAACACCAGACTGATACCTATCAGGATTATTTGTGAAGATATCATCAAGGAGAGTAGCCTTTTCTGGGTGTTTGGAGTCAAACCTTATGGGATTGGTTATAATCTGCTATGCGGATGACACACAGCTGTACATTTCAATGAAACATGGTGAAGCCCCAAAATTGCCATCGCTAGAAGCATGTGTTTCAGACATAGGGAAGTGGATGGCTGCAAACTTTCTACTTTTAAACTCGGACAAAACAGAGATGCTTGTTCTAGGTCCCAAGAAACAAAGAGATCTTCTGTTGAATCTGACAATTAATCTTAAGGTTGCTGCCCCTATCATCACCAAGCCTGTCTCTGACCTTTTTAACCTGTCTCTCCTTTCTGGGGAGGTTCCCATTGCTTGGAAGGCAGCCACGGTTCGTCCTTTATTTAAAGGGGGAGATCAAGCTGATCCTAACTGTTATAGGCCTATTTCTATTTTGCCCTGTTTATCAAAAGTGTTGGAAAAACTTGTCAATAATCAACTGACTGGCTTTCTTGATGTCTATAGTATTCTCTCTGGTATGCAATCTGGTTTCCGCTCTGGTTATGGATGTGTCACTGCAACCTTACAGGTCCTGAATGATGTCACCATTACCCTTGATTCTAAGCAATGTTGTGCTTCTATTTTTATTGATATGGCCAAATCTTTTGATACGGTAGACCATTCCATTATTGTGGACCGGCTGAGGAGCATCGGTGTCTCTGAGGGGTCTTTGGCCTGGTTTGCTAACTACTTCCCTCAAACAGTGCAGTGTATAAAGTCAGAACATCTGCTGTCTTATCAACTGCCTGTCACCAAGGGTGTACCCCAAGGCTCAATCCTAGGCCCCACGCTCTTCTCAATTTACATCAACAACATAGCTCAGGCAGTAGGAAGCTCTCTCATCCATTTATATGAAGATGATACAGTCTTATACTCAGCTGGCCCCTCCCCTGATTTTGTGTTTAACGCTCTACAACAAAGCTTTCTTAGTGTCCAACAAGCTTTCTCTGCCTTAACGTTGTTCAGAACACCTCCAAAACAAAGGTCCTGTGGTTTGGTTAGAAGAATGCCCCTCTCCCCACAGGTCTGATTACTACCTCTGAGGGTTTAGGGCTTGAGGTAGTCACCTCATACCAGTACTTGGGAGTATGGCTAGATGATACACTGTCTTTCTCTCAGCACATATCAAAGCTGCAGGCTAAGGTTAAATCTAGACTTGGTTTCCTCTATCGTAGTCGCTTCTCTTTCACCCCAGCTGCCAAATTAACCCTGATTCAGATGACCATCCTACCCATGCTAGATTAAAGAGACATAATTTATAGATCGGCAGATAAGGGTGCTCTCGAGTGGCTAGATATCTCTTCACCATTCAGCCATCAGATTTGCCACCAATGCAACTTATAGGATACATCACTGCACTATACTCCTCTGTAAACTGGTCGTCTCTGTATACCTGTCACAAGACCCACTGGTTGATGCTTATTTATAAAACCCTCTTAGGCCTTACTCCCCCCATCTGCGATATCTACTGCAGCCCTCATCCTCCACATAGATCGCCCATTCTGCCAGTCACATTCTGTTAACCTCTTATGGATCCCTTAAGCGTGAATCCCGCTTGAATCTCGTTAGCGGGATTGATTTGACAACATCCAGTGAAATTGTAGCGTGCTAAATTCCAACTACAGGAACATCAATATTCAACCTTCACGAAAATATAAGTGTAATACATCTTCTTGTTAATCCAGCCGCTGTGTCAGATTTCAAAAAGGCTTTAAGGCGAAAGCAGACCATTCGATTTTCTGAGGACAGCCGCCCCACATACAAACACATGAAAATAATTTTTCAACCAGGCAGGTGCGACACAAAAGTCAAAAAATAAAATAAATGCCTTACCTTTGAAGATCTTCTTCTTTTTGCAATCTCAAATGTCTCAGTGACACAATGAATGGTCGTTTTGTTCGATAAATTCCTTCTTTATATCCCCAAAATGTCCATTTATTTGGCGCGTTTGATTCAGAAATACACCGGTCCCAACATGACTACAAAGTATCTAATAAGTTACCTGTAAACTTGGTCCAAACATTTCAAACAACGTTCCTAATCCAACCTCAGGTACCCTGAAACGTAAATAAATCGATAACATTTATGACGGAATAAACTGTTTCTAATACCGGATAAAAACAACTTGAAGTTTGCTCCAGTTCATGCACATCAAAACAGTAGAGTCCAGCTGGAGTGACACCTATAAAGAACAGCCCTACTTCTTAATTTCTCAAAAGAAAAACATCGAACAATTCCTAAAGACTGTTGACATCTAGTGGAAGCCATAGGAACTGCAATCTGGGCCCTAATAAATCAGGTCTCCCATAGAAAACCATTGGAAAACACAGTGACCTCGAAATTGATTTTCCCTGGACGGATTGTGCTCGGGGTTTCACCTGCCAAATCAGTTCTGTTATACTCACAGACATTATTCTAACAGTTTTAGAATCTTCAGAGTGTTTTCTATCCAAATGACTAATTACTACTAATTATATGCATATCCTGTGGGCCTGAGTAGCAGGCAGTTTACTTTGGGCATGCTTTTCATCTGGATGTGAAAATACTGCCCACTATCCCAGAGAGGTTTTAAAGGTCCCTAAAGCACACACCTCCCTGGGTCGCTCGTCTTTTCAGCTCGCTGCAGCTAGCGACTGGAACGAGCTGCTACCAACACTCAAACTGGAAAGTTTTCTCAATCCCTTCATTCAAAGACTCAATCATGGACACTCTTACTGACAGTTGTGGCTGCTTTGCGTGATTTATTGTTGTCTCTACCTTCTTGCCCTTTGTGCTGTTGTCTGTGCCCAGTAATGTTTGTACCCTATGTTGTGCTGCTACCAAGTTGTGTTGCTGCCATGTTGTGCTGCTACCAAGTTGTGTTGCTGCCATGTTGTGCTGCTACCAAGTTGTGTTTCTGCCATGTTGTTGGCAAGTTGTGTTGCTACCATGTTGTTGGCATGTTGTGTTGCTACCATGTTGTTGGCATGTTGTGTTGCTACCATGTTGTGCTGCTACCATGTTGTGTTGCTACTATGTTGTTGGCATGTTGTGTTGCTACCATGTTGTGTTGCTACTATGTTGTTGGCATGTTGTTTTGCTACCATGTTGTGTTGCTACTATGTTGTTGGCATGTTGTGTTGCTACCATGTTGTTGTTATGTTGTGTTGCTACCATGTTGTTGGCATGTTGTGTTGCTACCATGTTGTTGGCATGTTGTGTTGCTACCATGTTGTTGGCATGTTGTGTTGCTACCATGTTGTTGGCATGTTGTGTTGCTACCATGTTGTGCTGCTACCATGTTGTGTTGCTACTATGTTGTTGGCATGTTGTGTTGCTACCATGTTGTGTTGCTACTATGTTGTTGGCATGTTGTGTTGCTACCATGTTGTGTTGCTACTATGTTGTTGGCATGTTGTGTTGCTACCATGTTGTTGTTATGTTGTGTTGCTACCATGTTGTTGGCATGTTGTGTTGCTACCATGTTGTTGGCATGTTGTGTTGCTACCATGTTGTTGGCATGTTGTGTTTCTACAATGTTGTGCTGCTACCATGTTGTGTTGCTACTATGTTGTTGGCATGTTGTGTTGCTACCATGTTGTGTTGCTACTATGTTGTTGGCATGTTGTGTTGCTACCATGTTGTGTTGCTACTATGTTGTTGGCATGTTGTGTTGCTACCATGTTGTTGTTATGTTGTGTTGCTACCATGTTGTGTTGCTACTATGTTGTTGGCATGTTGTGTTGCTACCATGTTGTTGTTATGTTGTGTTGCTACTATGTTGTTGGCATGTTGTGTTGCTACCATGTTGTTGGCATGTTGTGTTGCTACCATGTTGTTGGCATGTTGTGTTGCTACCATGTTGTTGGCATGTTGTGTTGCTACCATGTTGTTGGCATGTTGTGTTTCTACCATGTTGTGCTGCTACCATGTTGTGTTGCTACTATGTTGTTGGCATGTTGTGTTGCTACCATGTTGTGTTGCTACTATGTTGTTGGCATGTTGTGTTGCTACCATGTTGTGTTGCTACTATGTTGTTGGCATGTTGTGTTGCTACCATGTTGTTGTTATGTTGTGTTGCTACCATGTTGTGTTGCTACTATGTTGTTGGCATGTTGTGTTGCTACCATGTTGTTGTTATGTTGTGTTGCTACTATGTTGTTGGCATGTTGTGTTGCTACCATGTTGTTGGCATGTTGTGTTGCTACCATGTTGTTGGCATGTTGTGTTGCTACCATACTGTGTTGTCGTGTGTTGCTGTCATGTTATGTTGTTGTCTTAGGTCTCTCTTTATGTATTGTTGCATTGTCTCTCATATCGTGATGTGTGTTTTGTCAGGGGGCCTTTTACCTTTTGGTAGGGCGTCATTGTAAATAAGAATTTGTTCTTAACTGACTTAAGTAGTTAATAAAGGTTCAATATTTAAAAACTTTTAAAAAATGTGTTTGACATCTAGCTCTCTGTTCTGTTCATATGTTACTGTTGGACAGCTAGGGCTCTGTTCTGTTCTGTTCTGTTCATATGTTACTGTTGGACAGCCAGGGCTCTGTTCTGTTCTGTTCATATGTTACTGTTGGACAGCCAGGGCTCTGTTCTGTTCTGTTCATATGTTACTGTTGGACAGTCAGGGCTCTGTTCTGTTCTTTTCATATGTTACTGTTGGACAGCTAGAGCTCTGTTCTGTTCTGTTCATATGTTACATGTTACTGTTGAACAGCTAGGGAGGGCTCTGTTCTGTTCTGTTCATACGTTACATGATTACTCATGGAAACAGTTATGGCTCTCCTCCAGAATGCATGGGCCAGTCCCAAATGGCACCCTATTCCATATGTAGTGCACAACCTTTGACCAGAATGGCACCCTATTCCCTATGTAGTGCACAACCTTTGACCAGAATGGCACACTATTCCCTATGTAGTGCACAACCTTTGACCAGAATGGCACCATATTCCCTATGTAGTGCACAACCTTTGACCAGAATGGCACCCTATTCCCTATGTAGTGCACAACCTTTGACCAGAGCTCATAGGGCCCATAGTGGTCAAAAGTAGTGCACTGTAAAGGGAATAGGGTGCTATTTGGGAGGTGACCATTCTTTCCTGGCCTGGGCTGGGGCATGGTTATGTCACCATAGCTCTGTGATCACTTAAAACCAAGCTGAGCTGAGCCCACATTTGTTGAACAACAGTAAAAAAACAACAACAACACTAGCCTATCGTATCCACCATGTGTAGATGTTGCACATGGTCACCAGCAGTGGGCGCTGCAGGACCAAATTGAACCCAAATACCCGAGCCGCTGAACTCCCCTTATCACTGACCACGTTTACATGCACACCAATATATCCCATTATTACTTGTGATGCTCAAGTGTTCTGTTTTTGAGTTGACGCTTATAAACATCATATCCCGTTTACAATAACCCAAATAAGCTCCTTTCAGAGTTTTAAGAAACCCGAATAAGATGCTTAGGATATGCTGATATTAGACTGGATACTGTGGCATGTAAATGTCTTTACAGTCATTTACCGTGTTCTGCCGGGTTCAGTTTCGCATATTATCACCATAGTATCACGACAGTATCACCATATTATCACCATAGTATCACGACAGTATCACCATATTATCACCACAGTATCACCATATTATCACCATAGTATCACCATATTATCACCATAGTATCACCATAGTATCACCATAGTATCACGACAGTATCACCATATTATCACCATAGTATCACCATATTATCACCATAGTATCACCATATTATCACCATATTATCACCATATTATCACCATAGTATCACCATAGTATCACCATAGTATCACCATAGTATCACCATATTATCACCATAGTATCACCATAGTATCACCATAGTATCACCATAGTATCACCATATTATCATCATAGTATCACCATAGTATCATGACAGTATCACCATAGTATCACCATATTATCACCATATTATCATCATAGTATCACCATAGTATCACCATAGTATCACGACAGTATCACCATAATATAATAATAATAAGTTTGGACACAGCTACTCATTCAAGGGTTCTTCTTTATTTGACTGTTTTTCTACATTGTGGAGTAATAGTGAAGACGTAACAACTATTAAATAACACATAGGTGTTCAAATCTGTCATCAGGGCAAAAGGTGGCTACTTTGAAGAATGTAAAATATAACATACACTGTATTTTGATTTGTTTACCACTGTTTTTGGTTACTACATGATTTCATGTGTGTTATTTAACAGTGTTGATGTCTTCACTCCTTATTCTACAATGTAGAAAATAGTAAAAATAAAGAAAAACCCTGGAATGAGTAGGTGTTCTAGAACCCTGGAATGAGTAGGTGTTCTAGAACCCTGGAATGAGTAGGTGTTCTAGAACCCTGGAATGAGTAGGTGTGTCCAAACCTTTGACTGGTACTGTATATACTGAACAAAAATATAAGTGTTGGTCCCATGTTCCATGAGCTGAAACAAAAGATCACAGAAATGTTCTATACGCACAAAAAGCTTATTTCTCTCAAATTTTGTGCACAAATGTGTTTACGTCCCTGTTAGTGAGCATTTCTCCTTTTCCAAGATAATCCATCCACATGACAGGTGTGGCATATCAAGAAGCTAATTAAACAGCATTATCATTACACAGGTGCACCTTATGCTGGGGAAAATAATCCACTCTAAAATGTGCAGTTGTATCACACAACACAATGCCACAGATGTCTCAAGTTTTGAGGGAGCGTGCAATTGGCATGCTGACTGCAGGAATGTCCACCAGAGCTGTTGCCAGATAATTTAATATGAATTTCTTTACCATAAGCTCCAACATTGTTTTAGAGATTTTGACAGTACGTCCAACCGGCCTTACAACAGCAGACCACGTGTAACCACGCCAATCCAGGACCTCCACATCCGGTTTCTTCACCTGCGGGGTCGTCGGTCACCAGACACCCGGACAGCTGATGAAACTGAGAAGTATTTCTGTCTGTAATAAAGTCCATTAGTGGAGAAAAAATAATTCTGATTGGCTTGGCCTGGCTCCCCAGTGGGTTGGCCTGGCTCCCCAGTGAGTGGGACTATGCCCTCCAGGCCCACCCATGGTTGTGCCCATGTCCAGCATTGTGAAACCCATAGATTAGGGGCTAAAGAATTTATTTAAATTGACTGATTTCATTATATAAACAGTAAATCAGTAAAATCATTGAAATTGTTACATTTTGCTTTTAGATATTTTGTTAAGGATAGTATAACGATAGTATACAGTATCACCATAGTATCACCATAGTATTACAATATTATATAGTACTACCATAGTACCACCATAGTATTACAATATTTGATAGTATCACCATAGTATTACAATATTGTATAGTATCACCATAGTACCACCATAGTATTACAATATTATATAGTATCACCATAGTACTACCATAGTATTACAACATTATATAGCATCACTATAGTACCACCATAGTATTACAATATTAAAGAGTATCGCCATAGTATCACCATAGTATAGAGTATCACCATAGTATCACCATAGTATAGAGTATTACCATAGTATCACCATAGTATCACCATAGTTTACAGTATCACTAGAGTATCACCATAGTATATAGTATCACCATAGTACCACCATAGTATTACAATATTATATACTAACACCATAGTATCACCATAGTATCACCATAGAATTACAATATTATATAGTATCACCATAGTATATTGTATCAACATAGCATCACCATAGTATCAACATTGTATATAGTATCACCATAGTATCACCATAGTATAGAGTATACCCATAGTATCAACATAGTATAGAGTATCACCATAGTATAGAGTATCACCATAGTATCACCATAGTATCACCATAGTATAGAGTATCAACATAGTATCACCATAGTATCAACATTGTATATAGTATCACCATAGTATCACCATAGTATAGATTATCACCATAGTATCACCATAGGATATAGTATCACCATAGTACAACCATACTATATAGTATCACCATAGTATATAGTATCCCATAGTATATAGTATCACCATAGTATCACCATAGTATCACCATAGTATATAGTATCATACTAGTATACCCATAGTATATATTATCACCATAGTATCACCATAGTATAGAGTATCACCATATCATCACCATAGTATAGAGTATCACCATAGTTTCACCATAGTATAGAGTATCACCATAGTATCACCATAGTATAGAGTATCACCATAGTATCACCATAGTATATAGTATCACCATAGTATCACCAGAGTATATAGTATCACTATAGTATCACCATATTATATAGTATCACCATAGAATCACCATAGTATATAGTATCACTATAGTATCACCATATTATATAGTATCACCATAGAATCACCATAGTATATAGTATCACCATAGTACCACCATAGTATTACAATATTATATACTATCACCATAGTATCACCATAGTATCACCATAGAATTACAATATTATATAGTATCACCATAGTATCACCATAGTATATAGTATCACCATAGTATCACCATAGTGTCACCATAGTATCAACATAGTATAGAGAATCACCATAGTAGTAAGCGTCAGTATAGAGACAAAGTAGAAACTCAATTCAACGGCTCAGACACAAGAGGCATGTGGCAGGGTCTACAGTCAATCACGGATTACAAAAAGAAAACCAGCCCCGTCACGGACCAGGATGTCTTGCTCCCAGGCAGACTAAATAACTTTTTTGCCCGCTTTGAGGACAATACAGTGCCACTGACACAGCCCGCAACTAAAACATGCGGACTCTCCTTCACTGCAGCCGACGTGAGGAAAACATTTAAACGTGGCAACCCTCGCAAGGCTGCAGGCCCAGACGGCATCCCCAGCCGCACCCTCAGAGCATGCGCAGACCAGCTGGCTGGTGTGTTTACGGACATATTCAATCAATCCCTATCCCAGTCTGTTGTTCCCACATGCTTCAAGAGGGCCACCATTGTTCCTGTTCCCAAGAAAGCTAAGGTAACTGAGCTAAACGACTACCGCCCGTAGCACTCACTTCCGTCATCATGAAGTGCTTTGAGAGACTAGTCAAGGACCATATCACCTCCACCCTACCTGACACCCTAGACCCACTCCAATTTGCTTACCGCCCAAATAGGTCCACAGACAATGCAATCTCAACCGCACTGCACACTGCCCTAACCCATCTGGACAAGAGGAATACCTATGTGAGAATGCTGTTCATCGACTACAGCTCAGCATTTAACACCACAGTACCCTCCAAGCTTGTCATCAAGCTCGAGACCCTGGGTCTCGACCCCGCCCTGTGCAACTGGGTACTGGACTTCCTGACGGGCCGCCCCCCAGGTGGTGAGGGTAGGCAACAACATCTCCTCCCCGCTGATCCTCAACACTGGGGCCCCACAAGGGTGCGTTCTGAGCCCTCTCCTGTACTCCCTGTTCACCCACGACTGCGTGGCCACGCACGCCTCCAACTCAATCATCGAGTTTGCGGACGACACAACAGTGGTAGGCTTGATTGCCAACAACGACGAGACGGCCTACAGGGAGGGGATGAGGGCCCTCGGAGTGTGGTGTCAGGAAAATAACCTCACACTCAACGTCAACAAAACTAAGGAGATGATTGTGGACTTCAGGAAACAGCAGAGGGACCACCCCCCTATCCACATCGATGGAACTGTGGTGGAGAGGGTAGTAAGTTTTAAGTTCCTCGGCGTACACATCACAGACAAACTGAATTGGTCCACCCACACAGACAGCATCGTGAAGAAGGCGCAGCAGCGCCTCTTCAACCTCAGGAGGCTGAAGAAATTTGGCTTGTCACCAAAAGCACTCACAAACTTCTACAGATGCACATTCGAGAGCATCCTGTCGGGCTGTATCACCGCCTGGTACGGCAACTGCTCCGCCCACAACGGTAAGGCTCTCGAGAGGGTAGTGAGGTCTGCACAACGCATCACCGGGGGCAAACTACCTGCCCTCCAGGACACCTACACCACCCGATGTCACAGGAAGGCCATAAAGATCATCAAGGACAACAACCACCCGAGCTACTGCCTGTTCACCCCGCTATC
This sequence comes from Oncorhynchus mykiss, assembly GCF_013265735.2. Taxonomy (NCBI): domain Eukaryota; kingdom Metazoa; phylum Chordata; class Actinopteri; order Salmoniformes; family Salmonidae; genus Oncorhynchus; species Oncorhynchus mykiss. The sequence goes on from NC_048578.1 coordinate 42,163,454, forward strand.
ATCCAGAAGGCGAGGTCAGTACAGGTGCATCAAAGCTGGGACCGAGAGACTGAAAAACAGCTTCTATCTCAAGGCCATCAGACTGTTAAACAGCCTCCACTAACACTGAGTGGCTGCTGCCAACACACTGACACTGACTCAACTCCAGCCACTTTAATAATGGGAATTGATGGGAAATGATGTAAATATATCACTAGCCACTTTAAACAATGCTACCTTATGTAATGTTACTTACCCTACATTATTCATCTCATATGCATACGTATATACTGTACTCTATATCATCGACTGTATCCTTATGTAATACATGTATCACTAGCCACTTTAACTATGCCACTTTGTTTACATACTCATCTCATATGTATATACTGTACTCGATACCATCTACTGTATCTTGCCTATGCTGCTCTGTACCATCACTCATTCATATATCCTTATGTACATATTCTTTATCCCCTTACACTGTGTACAAGACAGTAGTTTTGGAATTGTTAGTTAGATTACTTGTTGGTTATTACTGCATTGTCGGAACTAGAAGCACAAGCATTTCGCTACACTCGCATTAACATCTGCTAACCATGTGTATGTGACAAATAAAATTTGATTTGATTTGAACAAAGACAGAATATTCCAGACAGAGTGGGAGGGTCGTCACACTAGCTACAGTATCTACAGTAGCCTAGGTTTGTTCACATTTATAGATTAACCTCAGCTTGAATACCACCATGTAGCTAGCTATCTACAGTAGGTTTGTTCACACTTCTTCTGACTGGCAGCCTGGAGTAAGCAGCTGTGTTGTTGCCGAGCAACCGACCCGCGGTTAGGACTCTGGGCTTCATCCCGAAACAAAATGGAGCACCTCGTTGTTTCGCAATGGACGTAAATGTTCACATGACAGCGATAAATGATACATTTAATAAAAACTATTGCACCAACGAATTGAGTAAAACCCTGCATTTTTTAAATCCAATGGTCACTTTATGGACGCTATAGTCTCGTTTTAATCCGACATCCAGAATTTGAGTTTGGTAGACGTAGGAAATAATCTTAAAACTAAATAACCACCCTGTTAAAAAATTGGGTAAGTGTGTTGTATACCTTCAATTGATTAGCACATTTTCATAGAGATTGGTGTCATATTGGCTTAGAAATGATAACAGGGACATTTTAATTTAGTAACTGAGCTTCATCCAATCCCTATATAGACGCAACTGACGTCAGCATCACCATAGTATATAATATCACCATAGTATCACCATAGTATATAGTATCACCATAGTATATAGTATCACAATAGTATATAGTATCACCATAGTATCACCATAGTATGAAGTATCACAATAGTATATAGTCTCACCATAGTATCATAATAGCATATAGTATCACAATAGTATCACCATAGTATCACCATAGTATATAGCATCACAGCAGTATAAACGTGTGTATAGTATCACCATTTTATAAAGTATCACTATAGAATATCGTATCACAATAGTATACAGTATTACCATAGTATATAGTATCACAATAGTATCACCACAGTATCACGATAATATATAGTATCAACATCGTACCAATGTAGTATATCGTATCACCATACCATATAATATCACCCTAGTATCACAATAGTATATAGTATCACCATAGTATCACCATAGTATATAGTATCACCATAGTATCACAATAGTATATAGTATCACAATAGTATATAATATTACCAAAGTATCACCATAGTATATAGCATCACCGTAGTATCACCATAGTATCACCATAGTATAGAGTAACACCATAGTATCACCACAGTATCACCATAGTATATAGTATCACCATAGTATCGCCATAGTATATAGTATAACCATAGTATATAGTATCACCATAGTATCACCATAGTATATAGTATCACCATAGTATATAGTATTACCATAGTATCACCATAGTATCACCGTAGTATATAGTATCACAATAGTAGATAATATTACCAAAGTATCACCATAGTATATAGTATCACCGTGGTATCACCATAGTATCACCATAGTATAGAGTATCACCATAGTATCACCATAGTATATAGTATAACCATAGTATATAGTATCACCATAGAATATTTTATCACCATAGTATCACCATAGTATATAGTATCACCATAGTATATAGTATTACCATAGTATCACCATAGTATATAGTATTACCCTAGTATTTCCATATTATATAGTATTACCAAAGTACCACCATAGTATCACCATTGTATATAGTATTACCATATTGTCACCATCGTATCATCATTGTTTACAGTATTACCATAGTATACAGTTTCAACATAGTATATGGTGTTACCATAGTATATTGTATCACCAATGTATATAGAAACACCATAGCATATAGTATCACCATAGTATCTCCATAGTATATAGTATCACCATAGTATCACCATATCATATAGTATTACCATAGATTCACCCTAGTATCACCATGGTATATCCTACCATAGTTTCACCATATTATATAGTATCACCATAGTATATAGTTTAACTATGGTATCACCATATTATATAGCATTACCATAGTTTCCCCATAGTATCACCATATTATATAGCATTACCATAGTTTCCCCATAGTATCACCATGGTATATAGTATTACCATAGTATCACCATAGTATATTGTATCACCCTAGAAAGTAGTATCACCATAGTATATAGTATCACCATAATATATACTATCACCAAAGTATCACAATAGTACCAGCATAGTATATTGTATCACCATAGTATATTGTATCACCATATTTTCACCATAGTATATAGTATCACCTTAGTGTATAGTATCACAATAGTATATAGTATCACCTTAGTGTATAAAATCTCCATAGTATATAGGTTCACCATAGTATCACCATTGAATATAGTATTGCCATAGTATATGGTATCACCGTAGTATCACCATAGTATATTTTATTACCATAGTTTCACCATTGTGTCACCATTGTATATAGTATTACTATAGTATTACCATAGTATCACCATAGTATGTAGAATCACCATAATATATAGTATCAGAATAGTATCACAATAGTATATAGCATCACCGTAGTTTATAGATTCACCACAGGATCATGGTATATAGTGTTACCATAGTTTCACCATAGTATCACAATTTTATATAGTTATTCCATACTATCACCATATTATAATGTATAACCATACTACCACCAATGCTTCACCATAGTATCACCATGGTATATAGTATTACCATGGTATCACCATAGTATATAGCATCACCATAGTATATAGTATCATCATAGTATATATTATCATCATAGTATCACCATAGTATATAGTATCACATTCGTATATAGTATAGTTATATAGTATTACCATAGTTTCACCATTGTAAAACCATATTATATAGTATCACCATAGTATATAGTATTACCATAGTATTACCATTGTATCACCATAATATCACCATAGTATATAGTTTCAGCATAGTATTTATTATCATCATAGTATCACCGTAGTATATAGTATCACATTCGTAAATAGTATCACCATATTTTCACCATATTATATAGTACTACCTTAGTTTCACCATAGTATCACCATAGTATATAGTATTACCATAGTATATCATATCACCATAGTATCACTAATGTAGCACCATTGTAAATAGTATTACCATATTATCACCATAGTATCACCATTGTATATAGTATTACCATAGTATATAGTAGCATCATAGCATATAGTATTACCAGAGTATATAGTATCACCATAGTATATAGTAGTACCATAGTATCACCATAGTATGTAGTATCACCATAGTATACAGTATTACCATAGTATTTCCATAGTATTTAGTATTGCCACAGTATCACCATAGTACCACCATTGTATATAGTATTCCCATATTTTCACCATAGTATCACCATTGCTTATAGTATTACAATATGTGAGCGGACCAAGTAATTGGGCGTCACTCTAAAGCGGGAAGGTGGAATAAACGAGTCAGGAGTAGGTTTTCTTGATTTAACACAGTTCTCTATTGAGGGCATTGGGTCAACACAAACACTCCAACATAATCAATGAAAATCTTCCAAGGAAAAACATACATCTTCTTCTCCAGATGAAACAGGAACACAATAGGATTATCTTTAATCTACAACAAAAAGTCACGGGATTGTCACCGTCTTAGTGGTTCTTCCTGGATAGCTCCTCTCTCTCGGTGGCCATCTTCCAGAGATAGTTTCCCCCCCCCCTCTCTGCTGGTTCCATTCTCTCTCTTATAGGAGAAGGAGAGTATGTCATTAGTACCATCAGCTGTGCTTAATTGCCTCTGGTTACCTTGTCTCCCATGCCTTGTTGGGCTACTATCCATGAGCCCAGCCTGCCCTCTGGTGGTCCTTCCACATACCTTCCTCCCCAGGACCGAACCGGAGGGTCGGGCGCCAGACTTGGTCGCGTCGGGACAGCGCGTCTGCATTCCCGTTCCTCGATCCGGCCCTGTGGATGACATGGAAAGAGAACGGTTGTAAAGACAAAAAACATCTGGCTATTCTGTTGTTATTGTTTCTCTTACCAGCCATCCACGTGAGGGGCGCATGGTCAGTAACTAATGCAAACCTCCGACCCAGTAGGTAGTACCGGAGATAATCGAGGGCCCACTTGATGGCTAAGGCCTCTTTCTCTACGGTCGCATACCTCTGTTCCCGATCGCTGAGCTTCCTACTAATGAAGAGAATCGGCTTCTCTTCTTCACCTTTACCCTGAGCTAGTACGGCCCCGAGCCCTGTATCCGAGGCGTCGACCTGCACAATGAACTCTTGTGAGAAGTCCGGAGCCTGTAGAACGGGATCAGAACACAGGCCATCTTTTAGCAATTGAAAGGCCTCTTCCGTCTCGTCTTTCCACTCTACCTGGTTTGGCAGGTTTTTCCTGATGAGGTTTGTGAGGGGGTTGGCAATGGTTGCATGTCCCGGGATAAAACGGCGATAATATCCTGTTATCCCTAAGAAGGCCCGAACGTCTCGCTTGGTCCGGGGTCGAGGCCAGTCACGAATGGCCCTTGTCTTCTCTGCCTGTGGGCGTATTTTCCCATTCCCCACGGTGTACCCCAGGTATTCAGCTTCGGACAGGCCCAGGCAGCATTTATTTGGATTGGCTGTCAACCCTGTGGCTTCCAAACTCACGAGCACCGATAGTAATCGCAGGAGGTGACTATCCCAGTCCTCGCTGTGGATGACCACATCGTCTATGTACGCCGCTGCATACTCTTGATGGGGCCGTAGAATGGCATCCATGAGGCGTTGGAAAGTTGCAGCGGCACCGTGCAGTCCGAAGGGCATCCTCACATACTGGAAAAGCCCCTCTGGGGTGGCGAAGGCAGTCTTTGGGCGATCCTCCGGAGCCACCGGCACTTGCCAATATCCCTTCGTCAAATCAGGGTAGTGATGAACTTGGCCTTTCCTAAGCGCTCCAAGAGTTCATCCATGCGGGGCATGGGATACGCATCGAATGTAGAGATGGCATTCACGCCCCTAAAGTCGTTGCAGAGTCTCATACTACCATCGGATTTGGGGACCAGGACTATGGGACTGGACCACTCACTCGTCGAGGGCTCGATCACGCCCATCCTCAACATTTCCCTCACCTCTTTCTTAGCGATGACTCGGCGAGCCTCAGGAATCCTGTAAGGGCGGATATGCACCTTCTTGCCGGGTTCAGTGTGGATATGGTGGAACAGGACATCTGTTTGTCCTGGGAATGGAGAGAATATTCGACCGAAGTTCATAATCAGCTTGTCTAGCTGTCTTGACTGCTCCGGTAGGAGAGTTTGGCCACGGCGCACCTGTGGTAGAGCCTCCTCTTTTCCTTTGCCCTCCAGGGCCATCAAAGCCACCTCCTCCTCTCGTCCATGGTACGTCTTCAGCAGGTTTATGTGATAGAGTTGGACCTTCTTCCTCCTGTCAGGTTGCTTGATGAGGTAATTGACCGGTGAGACCCTTTTCATTACCTCGTAGGGCCCCCTCCACTGCGCCAGCAAGCGATGTTCGGCCGTGGGCACAAGCACCATCACTTTCTCTCCCACAGTGAACTCACGGGGGGTCGCGGACTTATCATAGGCCCGGCCTTGGGTCCTTTGGGCCTTCTCCATATGCTCCTTGACTATGGGCCACACTGCTGACAGGCGGTCTCTCATCAGGGTAACGTGCTCTATTGTGGATCGAAAGGGGCATGGTTGGGTCTCCCAGGTCTCCTTGGCTAAGTTGAGGATTCCTCGACAGGGTCTGCCATAGAGCAATTCAAACGGAGAGAATCCAGTGGATGCCTGGGGTACTTCTCGCAGGGCAAACATTAAGTGTGGGAGACGCATGTCCCAGTTTTTCCCGTCTCGGGACACCACTCTTCTCAACATGCTTTTAATCGTTTTGTTCAAGCGTTCACACAACCCGTCTGTTTGAGGGTGGAATGTGCTTGTACGTATCTGTTGAACCTGATATAACCGACACAAGTCCTTCATCAACCGGGACATGAACGGGGTTCCTTGATCGGTTAAGATAGTCTTGGGGAGGCCCACACGAGAGAACATCAGGAATAACTCCTTGGCAATTCCCTTTGACGACATGTTACGCAGGGGTATGGCCTCCGGGAACTTGGTAGCGTAATCTATAACCACTAGGATGTACTCGTGTCCTCTGGCGGATTTTGGGAGGGGTCCTACGAGGTCCATAGCTATGCGTTCAAAGGGAGTCTCTATGATGGGGAGAGGAATCAAAGGGTTACGTAGGTGTGGCCGTGGGGCTGTACGTTGACATTGATCACACGTCCTACAATACCTGGCCACATCCCGGGTGACCCGGGGCCAATAGAATCTCTGCATGATTCTGTCAATAGTCTTGTCTCGTGCCAGGTGTCCTCCTAGGACGTGGGAATGGGCTAACTGTAGAACTGTATCCCTGTATGGCCTAGGCACCATTAGTAATTCCTGGTTTTCCCCCCTTCGTCGTACGACCCAGTATAAGAGACCCCGCCTGATTGCAAAGTAAGGAAGAGGAGGCTCACCTGATCCGTCGACGTTCCTCCCGTCGATCACCTTCACCTTCCTCATGGCCTCCCTTAGGTCTGTGTCTCTATGCTGCGAGGTGCCGAACTGTCCCTTTAATTCCTGGGGCAGGTCGACCTCGGTAGAGGGATGTGGAGGATGTTCCACATCCCCATCAGGGGTGACCGAGGAGAATCCCTTCCAGGTTCCCTCCTCGGATGGAGCTTCAAATATATCCCTTAGCGCCTGGTTGCTCCTTTCTTCCTGCGTTGTGTATAACCCTTCTTATGTGTCTTCATCTGTGGTTTTCTGGAATATCTGTCGTAAACGTTGGGTCGCTATTTCTTCCTCTACTGCAGAGGACGAGGACGCGGCTACGTCTCCTTGGAGGACTACTACCTCGAGCTTGGATTTTCTCTTCTTTCCTGTCCCTCTTCTTCCCGTACATAACGTCATCTGCCGAAGCTCCTTATATAGGGGACAGTCTCTCCCGATCAATAATGGCACCTTCAGCTGGGGCACTTTCCCTGCCCTGACTGTACACCTTCCTTTTGGAGTGAGAATAGGCAGATTCACAGTGGGGTAATAGTGGGTGTCTCCATGGATACAGGATACGGCTACTTTGTCTGGTAGCAGTGCTGCGGAGGTCACCATCCGCTCCTCTACTAACGTAACCATACTTCCCGAGTCGAGAATAGCTACCACATCTTGTCCTTCGACTCGCACCGGAATCTCTGAGGCTGGGGCTATCTCTGCTAACCAACAGTGTTGATCCTGCCCCCTCAAAACAAGATGTGTGGGGATAGGCAGTGATGACTCCGTGACCATGGGCTCATCCTTGCTAGGACATTGTGGGGCATAATGGTTGGGAGACTGACATTTATAACACCGACCCTGCTGTGTGGTGGCTGACTTCTCCCACCTTCGGGGGGGGTTTGGACGTTTCGGCGGCGAATCGTGGTACGGGATTGGAAGACTCCTTCCGTTCCTCCTTGTCACTTTTTAACAACTCCCCTGTAGACCGATATGTTTCTACCACCTGGGCTATGTCGTCGGCTGACAACGGGTTGGCTTGCCCCACAACCCTTTTTACGTCACTGGGTAATTCTCTCAATATCTTGTCCACTACGAGAGTCTCTATCACATGTCCTACTCCCTTTCCAGGTTCTAGCCACTGTTTCGTCAGTCGTATTAATGCGAAGATCTGGGCACGGACGGGTTGATCAGCTGTATAGGTCCATTGATGGAATTTTACAGCTCTATCTCTGGCAGTCAGCTGGTACCGGGACAGGATCTCGGTTTTTAGTCGCCCATAGTCCGCAGCTTCGCGGGAATCCAGGTCAAAATAGGCTTCCTGAGCCACCCCGGTCAAAAGAGGGGCTAATGCGCTCGCCCATTCTGTGGGCCGTCCTTTCGAAGGTCATGAGAAAGGCCTCAATATCATCCTCCTTGGAGAGACGAGGTAAGATGGCGTGAGCAGCCGCTCTTGGCTTAACTCTAGGTTCTTCTCGTCGGCTCAGCTGTTGTTGCAGGAGTTCTATGGTTGTCTGCTGTGCCGTGATCAATTGTTGTAGTAGGGCGTTATCCATCGTTCTTGAATGGTTCCTCCGGGTCTACTGGAAGAATCTTGATTTACTCACTTATCCTTGTGTCACTCGTCCACCTAATGCCCGCATCCTCCACCAATGTGAGCGGACCAAGTAATTGGGCGTCACTCTAAAGCGGGAAGGTGGAATAAACGAGTCAGGAGTAAGTTTTCTTGATTGAACACAGTTCTCTATTGAGGGCATTGGGTCAACACAAACACTCCAACATAATCAATGAAAATCTTCCAAGGAAAAACATACATCTTCTTCTCCAGATGAAACAAGAACATAATAGGATTATCTTTAAACTACAACAAAAAGTCACGGGATTGTCACCGTCTTAGTGGTTCTTCCTGGATAGCTCCTCTCTCTCGGTGGCCATCTTCCAGAGATAGTTTCCCCCCCCCTCTCTGCTGGTTCCATTCTCTCTCTTATAGGGGAAGGAGAGTATGTCATTAGTACCATCAGCTGTGCTTAATTGCCTCTGGTTACCTTGTCTCCCATGCCTTGTTGGGCTACTATCCGTGAGCCCAGCCTGCCCTCTGGTTACCTTGTCTCCCATGCCTTGTTGGGCTACTATCCGTGAGCCCAGCCTGCCCTCTGGTTACCTTGTCTCCCATGCCTTGTTGGGCTACTATCCATGAGCCCAGCCTGCCCTCTGGTGGTCCTTCCACAAATAGTATATAGTATCACCATTGTATATAGTATTACCAAAGTATATAGTATTGCCATAGTATAAAGTATTACCATAGTATCACCATAGTACATAGTATCACCATAGTGTATAGTATCACCATTGTATATTGTATTAACATAGTATATAGTATTACCATAGTATATAGTATAACCGTAGTATACAGTATCACCATAGTATATAGTATCACCATAGTATATAGTATCACCATAGTATATTGTATAACCACAGTATCACCATTGTATCACCATTGTATATAGTATTATCATATTATCAGCATAGTATCACCATAGTATATAGTATTACCATTGTATATAATTTCACCATAGTATCACCATACTATTTAGTAACACCTTAGTGTATAGTTTCACCTTAGCGTATAGTATCACCATAGTATATAGTATTACCATAGTATCACCATAGTACATAGTATCACCATAGTGTATAGTATCACCATTGTATATTGTATTAACATAGTATATAGTATTACCATAGTATATAGTATCACCGTAGTATACAGTATCACCATAGTATATAGTATCACCGTAGAAAACAGTATCACCATAGTATATAGTATCACCATAGTATATCATTTCACCATAGTATATAATACATATTATATAGTATTACCAAAGTGTCACCTTTGTGGTTCAGATGGGAGTAGTTATAGTTGAAATATTAACTCAAGTCTGGCCACTGACTGTAGGCCTCATGTAGATTGTTGTACTATTAACAGCCGTAGAATTCATTGTTTCTTGCATTAAACAGGAGTGGGGAAATATGATTTATTTAAGCATGAGAAAATGTGAATGTGCGCTGAAGGACCGTGTTGTGTAGCCTAAACGTCAGCGATGTAAAAGCTGACAGTATGTCACTTTCAACCACATAAAATATGTTTCCATGACGAACTGTAATACTTTTAGAAACATGTTGGACTGTTTTCACAGCTTTCCATTTCCTGACAACTGATAAGCAAACTGTTGTCATTTGGATGTTTTGCTCAGAGAATCTCCCTGGTCCCTAAGCGTCTGCCTCTGCGAGAGAAGCAGAAACAACAAAAGTAGATTGTTGATTTATTCTGTCAATTCATGACAATATTCTGGTGAGCAAGTCTTAATTTAGTATTCTGGAGAATGAAGTACTCACAGAAGAGAAGTGTAGCTAATTACAGACAAGTTGACCTACAAATAGCCTTCAAAATGTCACAAATTATATCGAAATTAGGTTTAAAACTTTTTGTCCTGCACCCCCATGTCAAAAAATTATTTTGGGCGTCCCTGATCAAATGATGACTATTTAGTTTAGACATGGATACATGAGCAGGATATGAAAGGTACATGTAAACAGCTTATTCTGAGTTAAGACCTATTATGAGTATGAGCTATTGTGTGGAATACTGTGGGCATCTAAACCTGGTCACTGCTACTCATTCAAGCTGACTCCCAAAAGGTACACTGTTCCCTACAAAAGTCCACGACCTTTGGTCAAAGCCCAGGGACTTTTGAGACATATCTTCAAACAGCTTCCCAACCATCTCCTGTCTCGTCCTCCATCTAGGATGGACTGGGTTCTGGTCATTGATGTATTCAGGTGTGTTTCTGCTAATATACAGTTGTGAAAGAACAATCATTCTATCCCTCATGTCTAGCTTTTGCATGCAATTTAATTCAGTTACTTCAGGTATCAGCAAAGTTGCTTGAAGTGATGTCACACCTGCAACTGCAACTCAAATTGTTACTTTGTGTTACTCTCACCCTAAAATTATTGTTGATTTGTGTAACCTCAGCCTCAAATGATTGTTGCTTTGTGTAACCTCAGCCTCAAATGATTGTTGCTTTGTGTAAACTCAGCCTCAAAGGATTGTTGCTTTGTGTAAACTCAGCCTCAAATGATTGTTGCTTTGTGTAACCTCAGCCTCAAATGATTGTTGCTTTGTGTAACCTCAGCCTCAAATGATTGTTGCTTTGTGTAACCTCAGCCTCAAATGATTGTTGCTTTGTGTAACCTCAGCCTCAAATGATTGTTGCTTTGTGTAACCTCAGCCTCAAATGATTGTTGCTTTGTGTAACCTCAGCCTCAAATGATTGTTGCTTTGTGTAACCTCAGCCTCAAATGATTGTTGCTTTGTGTAACCTCAGCCTCAAATGATTGTTGCTTTGTGTAACCTCAGCCTCAAATGATTGTTGCTTTGTGTAACCTCAGCCTCAAATGATTGTTGCTTTGTGTAAACTCAGCCTCAAATGATTGTTGCTTTGTGTAAACTCAGCCTCAAATGATTGTTGATTTGTGAAATAGATGTTGGTAGGTATCGCTGGCCATTATAGAGACCAGATCAGACCAGCTAAAAGGTTATGATGTGACTTTGGGAACTTGGAACAAAACAAGCCCAACAAAGGAATCCCTAATAAATGACCTCTGCTGTTCCAGTCATTGGAAAATCAGTGGAAAGGCTGAGTGTTCTGTTCAGGCCTGCCATTCTCATCTTTACTGTGTTAATCTCTCATCCTTCTCTCCAACTCCCTCTCCCTCCCTCCCCCACACCCAACCCCCCTCTCTCTCTCTTCCTCCTTTCTCTCTCTCTCTCTACCCCCCCTCTCTCTCTCTCTTCCTCCTTTATCCCTCATTCTCTCTCTCTCCCTCCATCAATATCTCTCTCTCTCGCCCTCTTTCTCTCGCTCTATACCTCCATCTCTCCCTCTCTCTCTCACTCTTTCTCCCCCCATCTCTCCCTCTCTCCAGAGTGATGTTCCTTTTATTCCTTTTGTTGTTGTAGATTTATGATCTTCCGTCATCTTCCGTCGTTGCCGTCCAACACGATGCATAGCAACCGCAGTAACAACCATCCTATTACAGAGGGCTGTGAAAGTGTTCATCATGTCTAGGGACGCCAGAGTCACTGGAGCATTTAACCATGGAGCTATAGCTGAGGCCCAGCCCTCTATCCCAGCCTGACGGTCTGGAGCATTTAACCATGGAGCTATAGCTGAGGCCCAGCCCTCTATCCCAGCCTGACGGTCTGGAGCATTTAACCATGGAGCTATAGCTGAGGCCCAGCCCTCTATCCCAGCCTGACGGTCTGGAGCATTTAACCATGGAGCTATAGCTGAGGCCCAGCCCTCTATCCCAGCCTGTCGGTCTGGAGCATTTAACCATGGAGCTATAGCTGAGGCCCAGCCCTCTATCCCAGCCTGACGGTCTGGACTGGAGCATTTAACCATGGAGTTATAGCTAAGAGCCAGCCCTGTACCCCAACCTCTATCTCATCCCAGCCTCTATCACAACCCAGCCCAGCCTCTACCCCAACCTCAACCGAACCTAGCCTCTACCCCAACCACAACCCTAGCCTCTACCCCAACCCCAACCCAGCCTCTACCCCAACCACAACCCTAGCATCTATCCCAGCCACAACCCAGCCTCTACCCCAACCCCAACCCAGCCTCTACCCCAACCCCAACCCCAACCCAGCCTCTACCCCAGCCACAACCCAGCCTTCTATCCCAGCCTGACGGTCTGGACTGGAGCATTTAACCATGGAGTTATAGCTAAGAGCCAGCCCTGTACCCCAACCTCTATCTCATCCCAGCCTCTATCACAACCCAGCCCAGCCTCTACCCCAACCTCAACCGAACCTAGCCTCTACCCCAACCACAACCCTAGCCTCTACCCCAACCCCAACCCAGCCTCTACCCCAACCACAACCCTAGCATCTATCCCAGCCACAACCCAGCCTCTACCCCAACCCCAACCCAGCCTCTACCCCAACCCCAACCCCAACCCAGCCTCTACCCCAGCCACAACCCAGCCTTCTATCCCATCCACAACTCACTCTCTACCCCAACCCCAACCCAGCCTCTACCCCAACCACAACCCAGCCCTCTATCCAATGCACAACACAGCCTCTACCCCAACCCCAACCCAGCCTTTACCCCAACTCCAACCCAGCCTCTACCCCAACCCAGACTCTACCCCAACCCCAACTACAACCCCAACTACAACCCAGCCTCTACCCCAACCCAGACTCTACCCCAGCCCCAACCACAACCCAGCCTCTAGACCAACCCAGACTCTACCCCAACTCCAACCACAACCCAGCCTCTACACCAACCCAGCCTCTACCCCAACCCAGTCTCTACCCCAAACCCAACCCAGCACTCTACCCCAGCCTCAGCCCCAACCCAGCCTCTACCCCAACCCAGCCTATACCCTGGCCACAACCCAGCCCCTACCTCAGATCCAACCCAACCCAGTCTCTACCCCATCCCTACCCAGCCTCTACCCCATGCCCAACCCCTACCCTAGACCCATCCAGTCTCTACCCCACCCCAAGCCCACCCCCTACCCCAGACCCAATCCAGTCTCTACCCCACCCCACCCCAACCCCAACCCCTACCCTAGACCCATCCAGTCTCTATCCCACCCCAAGCCCAACCCCTACCCTAGACTCATCCAGTTGGTGAAGACTGGGGGTGTGGAGGGGTGAGAGGGGATATGGAGGGGTGAAGGGGATATGGGGGGGGGGGTGAGGGGGGATATGGAGGGGTGAGGGGGGATATGGAGGGGTGAGGGGGGATATGGAAGGGTGAGGTGGGATATAGGGGGGTGAGGTGGGATGTGGAGGGGTGAGGGGGGATATGGAGGGGTGAGGTGGGATATGGAGGGGTGAGGTGGGATGTGGAGGGGTGAGGGGGATATGGAGGGGGATATGGAGGGGGAATATGGAGGGGTGAGGTGGGATGTGGAGGGGTGAGGGGGATATGGAGGGGGATATGGAGGGGGAATATGGAGGGGTGAGGGGGGATATGGAGGGGTGAGGGGGGATGTGGAGTGGTGAGGGGGATATGGAGGGGTGAGGGGGGATATGGAGTGGTGAGGGGGATATGGAGGTATGATATGGAGGGGGTATATGGAGGTATGATATGGAGGGGGGATATGGAGGGGGTATATGGAGGGGTGAGGAGGGATATGGAGGTATGATACGGAGGGGGGATATGGAGGTATGATACGGAGGGGGGATATGGAGGTATGATATGGAGGGGGGATGTGGAGGTATGATATGGAGGGGGTATATGGAGGTATGATATGGAGGGGGGATATGGAGGGGGGATATGGAGGGGTGAGGAGGGATATGGAGGTATGATACGGAGGGGGGATATGGAGGTATGATACGGAGGGGGGATATGGAGGTATGATATGGAGGGGGGATGTGGAGGTATGATATGGAGGGGGGATATGGAGGGGGGATATGGAGGGGTGAGGAGGGATATGGAGGTATGATACAGAGGGGGGATATGGAGGTATGATATGGAGGGGGGATATGGAGGTATGATATGGAGGGGGGATATGGAGGTATGATATGGAGGGGTGAGGTGGGATGTGGAGTGGTGAGGTGGGATGGAGGGGTGAGGTGGGATGTGGAGGGGTGAGGTGGGATGGAGGGGTGAGGTGGGATGGAGGGGTGAGGTGGGATGTGGAGGGGGATATGGAGGGGGGGATACGGAGGGGCAAATGGAGGGGGGGTATGGAGGGGGTATAGGAAGGGGTGGATACAGAGGGGGATATGGCAGGGGGAGGTGAGTTGCTACACTAACCTCTGATGCACGTGTTCCTTGTTGTTCACTTTCTTTATTCTCTCTCCACACTCCTCTCTCCACACTCATCTCTCCACACTCCTCTCTCCACACTCATCTCTCCACACTCCTCTCTCCACACTCCTCTCTCCACACTCCTCTCTCACATGCTGTTATTCCTCCTCCCCCTTCCCTCACCCCTTCTCTTCCTCCCTCTCTCTCTACACTCCTCTCTCACATGCTGTTATTCCTCCTCCCCCTTCCCTCACCCCTTCTCTTCCTCCCTCTCTCTCCACACTCCTCTCTCACATGCTGTTATTCCTCCTCCCTCCTTCCCTCACCCCTTCTCTCCCTCCTTCTCTTTCTCTGAGGCGGTGGTGGCGACTGTAGCAGGGTGATGACAGCTTCTCTCTCTCTCTCTCTCCTCTGTTCACTACAAACAGGGAGCGGCCACCTTGCCATCCGTCAGCACAGCAGCCAACCCACACCATTACAAAGACATTGTGACTAGCAAAATAGTAACAGCCTTTTAATCAAAACATTTAGACAGACAAACCCCTCATCTGGAGAGAGTGCAGGTTGAGGCTGCTCCCTCCCCTGAGTGTGTGCGTGTGTGTTGCGCGCGCGCATGTGTGTGTGTGTGTGTGTGTGTGTGCGTGTTGCGTGTCGCATTCCAGTCAGTCCTGATGGCAGGAGCAGCAGCAGTGCAGTGTGGGTAAGCAGACAGCAGGGTCATGTGAAGAGGAAGAGGGATATAGACATGATAACAAATTACTCCACCACAGCAGAGACAAGACTAACAGTCTGCTGAGAGGCACACAAACCTTTCAGCCTGGTCTCTCTCCATTCGGTCTGGTAGATTAACAGGCTCTTGGAGCTGTGGGTTGGACCACTGTCTCTCTCTTCTCTCTCTTCTCTCTCCTCTCTCCCCTCTCTCTCTACTCTCTCCTCTCTCTCCTCTCTCTCCCCTCTCTCTACTCTCTCCTCTCTCTCTACTCTCTCTCCTCTCTCTCCCCTCTCTCTACTCTCTCCTCTCTCTCCTCTCTTTCTACTCTCTCCTCTCTCTCCTCTCTCTCTACTCTCTCCTCTCTCTCTACTCTCTCCTCTCTCTCCTCTCTCTTCTCTCTCCTCTTCCTCTACTCTCTCCTCTCTCTCCGTTCAGTCTGCTAGATAAACGATAAACAGGCTCTCTCCTCTCTCTCCTCTCTCTCTACTCTCTCCTCTCTCTCTTCTCTCTCCTCTTTCTCTACTCTCTCCTCTCTCTCCGTTCAGTCTGCTAGATAAACGATAAACAGGCTCTCTCCTCTCTCTCCTCTCTCCTCTCCTCTCTCCTTGGAGCAGGATACGGGCCCGGTGTTTTCTGCATTGCCCTGAGATGGAGAATACAGGCTGGTAGCTGGAGAATAAGGCAGTGTCACAAATGGCATCCTATTCCCTAAATAGAGCCCTATGGACCCAGAGCCCTATGGACCCAGAGCCCTATGGACCCAGAGCCCTATGAACCCAGAGCCCTATGGACCCAGAGCCCTATGGACCCAGAGCCCTATGAACCCAGAGCCCTATGGACCCAGAGCCCTATGGACCCAGAGCCCTATGGACCCAGAGCCCTATGAACCCAGAGCCCTATGAACCCAGAGCCCTATGGACCCAGAGCCCTATGGACCCAGAGCCCTATGAACCCAGAGCCCTATGGACCCAGAGCCCTATGGACCCAGAGCCCTATGAACCCAGAGCCCTATGGACCCAGAGCCCTATGAACCCAGAGCCCTATGGACCCAGAGCCTATGGACCCAGAGCCCTATGAACCCAAAGCCCTATGAACCCAGAGCCCTATGAACCCAGAGCCCTATGGACCCAGAGCCCTATAAACCCAGGTCAACAGTTGTGCACTATTTAGGGAATAGGGTGCCATTTGTGACATAGGCTAAAGCATGATAGCATTCCCATAGCATTCCCATAGCATTCCCATTGCATTCCCATAGCATTCCTATATCATTCCCATAGCATTCCCATAGCATTCCCATTGCATTCCCATTGCATTCCCATAGCATTCCCATAGCATTCCCATTGCATTCCCATTGCATTCCCATTTAATTCTCATTGTTTCCCCCATTTCATTAACTGCTTCAGTGTCTGGACAAGGAATTTATCACGTTTGAAGTGGAGGAGATGGAACACATATTGTCTGTATTCATCAATTAACACATGGCCATTGGTGCTTGCAGGTGATACAAGCCTGGTTTGATTCCAGACACTGCATCACTTCACCTAGATGTTAGAATCGAAATTAGGATCCTGATAGAAAACAACAAGTATGATCTCTCATCTCATTGTAATCACTGTACAAACCCTTGGAGAAAGACATGTTCCAAACATCTAGAGGCAAAGGAAACGCACACCTATTTAAGGCAAGGTGCTGGCTAGCGGAGTCACCATCAACAATCACCATCAATGTTCCTTTACATGGCTAGGGGTCCAGCTAGCGGGACAACCTCCGGTGAAACTGAATTCAAAAAAATATTCATAAGAATTATGGATATTAATAAATCCTGTTAAGGATATGGCAGACATATGCCCCCTTTGGAGAGATTGGGTACCCCTAGTAAACTGAAAAAAAAATCTGTCAAAAATTGCTAATATATGCATATAAAAAATAATTATTGGATAGAAAACACTCTAAAGATTCTAAAACCGTTGGAATTATGTCTGTAAGTATAACAGAACTCACAGGGCAGGCATTCTTCCAAACTAGTTTTTGTGGTCATGAAAGTTGGAGCAACTTTGACGTCATCGCCCCCACCCTTCCCAACCAGTTATGATTCTGGGGAGACTTTCTATCTCTTCCGCTAGATGTCCTCTTTCAGTAGAGCTTTGAATCGTTCAAATCCCGGGAGTGAAATTAGTGCGTGCCACGAGAAAATAGGCTGTGCGTAGTGGCGCGAATTGGTCCCAGCCATTCCTTTGTTCCAGCACTCAAGAGAAGGGCAGACGATGGCCGATTGAATTGAAGTTTGTTTTGTGTGTCTAAAACATCATAAAGCTTGCTTCTGCACTTAGTTTGACCTGTTTAGTCGACATATAATATGTAATTTTGAAGTTTTGATGCGCAACTTTTCCGGACCAGAGGACGTTTTGGGTGCATTTCAGCTGATGTTATTAGCAGTAGCTAATACAAAGACGCAAGACTTGAAACCAAACGATGTATTGGGTAAGTATGAAGCCTTCCAGAACATTCTGAACGAAGACCATCGAAGGTAAGGGAATATTTATGCTGAAATCTGTGTTTCTGTTGACTCCAACATTACGTAGAAATGTAGCTTGTATCTGAGCGCCGTCTCAGAATATTGAATAGTGTGCGATTTCTGTAACGTTAAAAAGAAATGTAACAAAGCGATTGCATAAAGAAGCAGTGTATCTTTCTAACTATATGTAGAACATGTATATTTAGTCAAAGTTTATGATGTCTATTTACGTTATCTTGCCGCGCTACCTAGATTTCCTGCGGGCATTTTTGAGTAATTTCTGAACGTGAACTCACTGTAAATGGACATTTATGGATATAAATGGCATATTATTGAAAAAAAAAAATGTACTGTGTAACATGTCCTATTACTGTCATCTGATGAAGATTTTCAAAAGGTTAGTGAACGATTTATTTTTTAATCCTGCGTTTGTTGATTGCATGTTTTGGCTATTCAAATGAGCTGTGTCTGGTGGTGGTTTGACATATATATGTGCTATGTTTTCGCCGTAAAACATTTTAGAAATCTGAATGTGTGGAGGTTAAATATTTTTAAGAATATTTTTGCGTTCCATGCGCCACCGTTTCAGCTGAACGTGGGAGGGTTGATTCCCAATTGGGAACCAATATCTTAGACATTAAACATTTAGGGACATACAAGTGTCTTATATCGGTTGAAAGCTTAAATTATTGTTAATCTAACTGCACTGTCTGATTTACAGTAGGCTTTACAGCGAAAGAATTCCATGTGATTGTTTGAGGACGGCGCCCCACATCAAAATATTTTTCCACCGCCACAGGTTTCATAAATTCACAAATAGCGATTAAATATTCACTTACTTTTTTGAAAATCTTCCTCTGATTTGTCATCCAAAGGGTCCCAGCTATAACGTGTAGTGTCGTTTTGTTAGATAAAATCCCTTCTTTATGTCCAAAAAAGTCTGTTTAGCTGGCGCCATCGATTTGAGTAAATCCACTCGTTCAACTTGCCAAAATAGAAAATAGGAACCCTAAAATCTACCCCTAAACTTTGTTTCAACAAGTCAAAATGTGTTTCTATTTAATCCTCAGACACCCTACAATGTAATCAAATTATAATATTTCACATGGGAAGAAGTATGTTCCATAGGAAACCCATATTAGCAGGTGCGTGTTGTCTTCACACATACATTTTCAAGACTGTGTCCCTGTAGTAAAACTCCTTATTCTTCCTCGTTTTGGAAGAAACAAGCCTGAAACCTTGAACATTGAGTGCTGACACCCAGTGGAAGCCATATGAATTGCATACTGGGAGCTAGATTTCATTATTTCCCGGGTTGGTTTTTCTTTGGATTTTCTCCTACCATATCTATTTTGTTATATTCTCCTACATTATTTTAACATTTCTACAAACGTCAAAGTGTCTTCTTTCCAATAGTACTAATTATATGCATGTCCTGGCTTCAGGGCCTGAGTAACAGACAGTTTACTTTGGGCACGTCAGTCAGACAGGAAGTGGAGAAAAAAGGACTCTAGCCTGAAGAAGTTTGAACCTACTAACAACAATCTATTGTTCAACAGAATGGTTAAAGCCATGACCATTCTGTTAAAGAGAACAACTTAGCTGTGTCTGTTAGATGTATCTGGGTCGTTTTGTCCACTGTTCATCATAATAATAATGAAAAACATGATCTTTTGAGGACAGCTGAATGCAGATTCATACACATGCTTCATTCTATAGCTAAAGGTGTCCTGGAATCTCCAGGAGTGAGAATTGCCTTTATCTGTTGTGGTCTAGTACTGTCTTTTTGCTAGCTAGGGCCATCTAGTGCTGCCTGTCTTCCCAGTGGGCTACTTGGTGTGTGAACTGCTGAATGCTCATAACGTGCAGATGACTGTTGACACATCGGGCAAAGCAATTTGGGACTTGTTTTGGTAATCAGTGGCTGTATCAGGGGGGATCAGCAATTGGCACAGGGATGTGTGCTCTCCACCTCTGCTAGTCAATTAGATTGTTAGTTCTTCAGTCTCCCCTGGTTTCTAAGCGCAGTTGTAAGTGGCGGTCGTGTCAGTGGCGGTTTAATCGCAGAACTAAGACCGGCGCCGAAATAAAGACCGTTCTGCAGAGTTGTTCTGCGGAGACATTCTACAGAGTTGTTCTACAGAGTTGTTCTACAGAATTGTTCTGTGAAGTTGTTCTGTGAAGGTGTTCTACAGAGTTGTTCTACAGAGTTGTTCTACAGAGTTGTTCTGTGAAGTTGTTCTGTGAAGGTGTTCTACATAGGTGTTCTACAGACTTGTTCTACAGAATTGTTCTGTGAAGTTGTTCTGTGAAGGTGTTCTACAGAGTTGTTCTACAGAGTTGTTCTACAGAGTTGTTCTGTGAAGTTGTTCTGTGAAGGAGTTCTGCAGAGTTGTTCTGTAGAGTTGTTCTGCGGAGTTGTTCTGTGAAGTTGTTCTACAGAGTTGTTCTACAGAGTTGTTCTATAATTATTATATTTGGATAGAAAACACTCTGACGTTTCTAAAACTGTTGAATGATGTCTGGGGGTAAAACAGAACTCATATGTCAGTCAAAAACATGAGAAAAAAATCCAACCAAGAAGTGGGAAATCTAAGGTTTGTAGTTTTTCAACTCATTGCCTATCGAATATACAGTGGGATATTGGTCATATTGCACTTCATAAGGCTTCCACTAGATGTCAACAGTCTTTAGAACCTTGTTTGAGGCTTCTACTGTGAAGGAGGGGGGACACGCACACGTGAGAGTTAGCTTGAGTTCCATTGCATTTCTGAAGACAAAGGAATTCTCCATTATTGAAGATTTATGTTAAAAACATCCTAAAGATTGATTCTAAATCAAATCAAATTTTATTTGTCACATACACATGGTTAGCAGATGTTAATGCGAGTGTAGCGAAATGCTTGTGCTTCTAGTTCCGACAATACAGTAATAACCAACAAGTAATCTAACTAACAATTCCAAAACTACTGTCTTGTACACAGTGTAAGGGGATAAAGAAAATGTACATAAGGATATATGAATGAGTGATGGTACAGAGCAGCATAGGCAAGATACAGTAGATGGTATCGAGTACAGTATATACAGTGCCTTGCGAAAGTATTCGGCCCCCTTGAACTTTGCGACCTTTTGCCACATTTCAGGCTTCAAACATAAAGATATAAAACTGTATTTTTTTGTGAAGAATCAACAACAAGTGGGACACAATCATGAAGTGGAACGACATTTATTGGATATTTCAAACTTTTTTAACATATCAAAAACTGAAAAATTGGTCGTGCAAAATTATTCAGCCCCTTTACTTTCAGTGCAGCAAACTCTCTCCAGAAGTTCAGTGAGGATCTCTGAATGATCCAATGTTGACCTAAATGACTAATGATGATAAATACAATCCACCTGTGTGTAATCAAGTCTCCATATAAATGCACCTGCACTGTGATAGTCTCAGAGGTCCGTTAAAAGCGCAGAGAGCATCATGAAGAACAAGGAACACACCAGGCAGGTCCGAGATACTGTTGTGAAGAAGTTTAAAGCCGGATTTGGATACAAACAGATTTTCCAAGCTTTAAACGTCCCAAGGAGCACTGTGCAAGCGATAATATTGAAATGGAAGGAGTATCAGACCACTGCAAATCTACCAAGACCTGGCCGTCCCTCTAAACTTTAAGCTCATACAAGGAGAAGACTGATCAGAGATGCAGCCAAGAGGCCCATGATCACTCTGGATGAACTGCAGAGATCTACAGCTGAGGTGGGAGACTCTGTCCATAGGACAACAATCAGTCGTATATTGCACAAATCTGTCCTTTATGGAAGAGTGGCAAGAAGAAAGCCATTTCTTAAATATATCCATAAAAAGTGTTGTTTAAAGTTTGCCACAAGCCACCTGGGAGACACACCAAACATGTGGAAGAAGGTGCTCTGGTCAGATGAAACCAAAATTGAACTTTTTGGCAACAATGCAAAACGTTATGTTTGGCGTAAAAGCAACACAGCTCATCACCCTGAACACACCATCCTCACTGTCAAACATGGTGGTGGCAGCATCATGGTTTGGGCCTGCTTTTCTTCAGCAGGGACAGGGAAGATGGGTAAAATTGATGGGAAGATGGATGGAGCCAAATACAGGACCATTCTGGAAGAAAACCTGATGGTCTGCAAAAGACCTGAGACTGGGACGGAGATTTGTCTTCCAACAAGACAATGATCCAAAACATAAAGCAAAATCTACAATGGAATGTTTCAAAAACAAACATATCCAGGTGTTAGAATGGCCAAGTCAAAGTCCAGACCTGAATCCAATCGAGATTCTGTGGAAAGAACTGAAAACTGCTGTTCACAAATGCTCTCTATCCAACCTCACTGAGCTCGAGCAGTTTTGCAAGGAGGAATGGGAAAACATTTCAGTCTCTCGATGTGCAAAACTGATGGAGACATACCCCAAGCGACTTACAGCTGTAATCGCAGCAAAAGGTGGCGCTACAAAGTATTAACTTAAGGGGGCTGAATAAATTTGCACGCCCAATTTTTCAGTTTTTGATTTGTTAAAAAAGTTTGAAATATCCAATAAATGTCATTTCACTTCATGATTGTGTCCCACTTGTTGTTGATTCTTCACAAAAAAATAAGGCAAAAGGTCGCAAAGTTCAAGGGGGCCGAATACTTTCGCAAGGCACTGTACATATGAGATGAGTATGTAAACAAAGTGGCATAGTTAAAGTGGCTAGTGATACATGTATTACATAAGGATACAGTCGATGATATAGAGTACAGTATATACGTATGCATATGAGATGAATAATGTAGGGTAAGTAACATTATATAAGGTAGCATTGTTTAAAGTGGCTAGTGATATATTTACATCATTTCCCATCAATTCCCATTATTAAAGTGGCTGAGTCAGTGTCAGTGTGTTGGCAGCAGCCACTCAATGTTAGTGGTGGCTGTTTAACAGTCTGATGGCCTTGAGATAGAAGCTGTTTTTCAGTCTCTCGGGCACAGCTTTGATGCACCTGTACTGACCTCGCCTTCTGGATGATAGCGGGGTGAACAGGCAGTGGCTCGGGTGGTTGATGTCCTTGATGATCTTTATGGCCTTCCTGTGACATCGGGTGGTGTAGGTGTCCTGGAGGGCAGGTAGTTTGCCCCCGGTGATGCATTGTGCAGACCTCACTACCCTCTGGAGAGCCTTACGGTTGAGGGCGGAGCAGTTGCCGTACCAGGCGGTGATACAGCCCGCCAGGATGCTCTCGATTGTGCATCTGTAGAAGTTTGTGAGTGCTTTTGGTGACAAGCCACATTTATTCAGCCTCCTGAGGTTGAAGAGGCGCTGCTGCGCCTTCTTCACAATGCTGTCTGTGTGAGTGGACCAATTCAGTTTGTCTGTGATGTGTATGCCGAGGAACTTAAAACTTGCTACCCTGTCCACTACTGTTCCAACGATGTGGATAGGGGGGTGTTCCCTCTGCTGTTTCCTGAAGTCCACAATCATCTCCTTCGTTTTGTTGACGTTGAGTGTGAGGTTATTTTCCTGACACCACACTCCGAGGGCCCTCACCTCCTCCCTGTAGGCCGTCTCGTCGTTGTTGGTAATCAAGCCTACCACTGTTGTGTCGTCCGCAAACTTGATGATTGAGTTGGAGGCGTGCGTGGCCACGCAGTCGTGGGTGAACAGGGAGTACAGGAGAGGGCTCAGAACGCACCCTTGTGGGGCCCCAGTGTTGAGGATCAGCGGGGAGGAGATGTTGTTGCCTACCCTCACCACCTGGGGGCGGCCCGTCAGGAAGTCCAGTACCCAGTTGCACAGGGCGGGGTCGAGACCCAGGGTCTCGAGCTTGATGACGAGCTTGGAGCTTCTATACATTGTTTGACATGTTTCTATGGACTTTTTCCATAAAGTTTTTTTGAAATCTGACACAGCGGTTGCATTAAGTGGATCTAAAAATCCATGCATAATAGTTGTATATTTTAGTATTGTTTATTATGAGTATTTCTGTAAATTGATGTGGCTCTCTGCAAAATCACCGGATGTTTTGGAACTACTGAACATAACCCGCCAAAGAAAACTGAGATTTTTGGATATAAATATGAACTTTATCGAACAAAACATACATGTATTGTGTAACATAAAGTCCTACGAGTGTCATCTGATGAAGATCATCAAAGGTTAGTGATTCATTTTATCTCTATTTCTGCTTTTTGTGACACTCTTTTTGTGACTCTCTTTGGAGAGACTAGGTACTGTGACTAGGTGCTGACCTAACATAATCGTTTGGTGTGCTTTCACAGTAAAGCCTTTTTGAAATCGGACACTGGCTGGATTTACAACAAGTTCTGTAATATGGTTTAAAATACGTGTATGCTCAAGGAATTGTAATTATGAAATGTCTGTTGTTTTGAATTTGGCGCCTTGCAATTTCACTGGCTGTTGGTGAGGTGGGACGCTACCGTCCCACATATCCCTGAGAAGTTAACCTCTTACTCCCACCCGAGACGCAGATGTCTCATCTAGACACCTGGAAATGCAAATGCGCTACGCTAAATGCTAAATGTACTCGTTAAAACTCAAACGTTCATTAAAACACACATGCAGGGTATTGAATTAAAGCTACACTCGTTGTGAATCTAGCCAACAAGTCAGATTTTTAAATTGCTTTTCGGCGAAAGCATGAGAAGCTATTATCTGATAGCATGCAACACCCCAAAATACCTGAAGGGGACGTAAACAAAAGAATTAGCGTAGCCGGCGCTACACAAAACGCAGAAATAAAATATAAAACATTCATTACCTTTGATGATATTCTTTGTTGGCACTCCTATATGTTCCATAAACATCACAATTGGGTCTTTTTCCCGATTAAATCCGTCCATGTATGCCCAAAATATCCATTTGTATAGCCTGTCTAGTTCAGGAAAAAGCTCCGTTCCAAAACGCAACGTCATTTTTAAAAATTATATAAGTTGCCTATATTCTTTGACAAAACACTTCAAACTACTTTTGTAACCCAACTTTAGGTATTTGTAAACGTTAATAATCGATCAAATTGATCACTGGGCGATCTGTATTCAATAGCAGCTACTCAAGAAAACGTTGTCCTTTCTCTCTCTTCCAAAAATCTGTTCCTGTATGCTGGACGAAATGAAGGATCTATTTGTCATTACACAAAGGATTTTTGTCAACGAAAATGACAAAACGTTTTTGGCGACATCGTGTGGAAGTTGTAGAAACTGCAAGCTCCTGGCTATATATTTTTGCTTGCAATAAACAATTCAGAGACTGGCGGATTAATACTTTTCTGTGGTTTTTGTGACCAGGTTTTTCTTGGGATTTCGCTTGCTGTTCACGTTCTGTTATAGTCACATACATTATTTAACCAGTTTTAGAAACTTCAGAGTGTTTTCTATCCACACATACTAATCATATGCATATACTATATTCCTGGCATGAGTAGCAGGACGCTGAAATGTTGCGCGATTTTTAACAGAATGTTCGAAAAAGTAGGGGGTCGACTTAAGAGGTTTTAACCAGCACTTGACCCCCCCATCCCCCTTCTAGCTCTGTCTCTACTGACAGCTACGTTATTGAGAAAAAATGTACTTTCTATGACTGTGATATGTGCTTGTCCAACCTAGCTATCTGGAGATGAATGCACTGACTATGACTGGTCCACCTAGCTATCTGACTATGACTGGTCCACCTAGCTATCTGGAGATGAATGTACTGAATATGACTGTGATATGTGCTTGTCCAACCTAGCTATCTGGAGATGAATGTACTGACTATGACTGGTCCACCTAGCTATCTGGAGATGAATGTACTGACTATGACTGTGATATGTGCTTGTCCAACCTAGCTATCTGGAGATGAATGCACTGACTATGACTGGTCCACCTAGCTATCTGGAGATGAATGTACTGACTATGACTGTGATATGTGCTTGTCCAACCTAGCTATCTGGAGATGAATGCACTGACTATGACTGGTCCACCTAGCTATCTGGAGATGAATGCACTGACTATGAATGGTCCACCTAGCTATCTGGAGATGAATGTACTGACTATGACTGGTCCACCTAGCTATCTGGAGATGAATGTACTGACTATGACTGGTCCACCTAGCTATCTGGAGATGAATGTACTGACTATGACTGTGATATGTGCTTGTCCAACCTAGCTATCTGGAGATGAATGCACTGACTATGACTGGTCCACCTAGCTATCTGGAGATGAATGCACTGACTATGACTGGTCCACCTAGCTATCTGGAGATGAATGTACTGACTATGACTGGTCCACCTAGCTATCTGGAGATGAATGTACTGACTATGACTGGTCCACCTAGCTATGTGGAGATGAATGCACTGACTATGACTGGTCCACCTAGCTATCTGACTATGACTGGTCCACCTAGCTATCTGGAGATGAATGCACTATGACTGGTCCACCTAGCTATCTGGAGATTAATGTACTGACTATGACTGGTCCACCTAGCTATGTGGAGATGAATGTACTGACTATGACTGGTCCACCTAGCTATCTGGAGATGAATGCACTGACTATGACTGTGATATGTGCTTGTCCAACCTAGCTATCTGGCGATGAATGTACTGACTATGACTAGTCCACCTAGCTATCTGGAGATGAATGCACTGACTATGACTGGTCCACCTAGCTATCTGGAGATGAATGTACTGACTATGACTGGTCCAACCTAGCTATCTGGAGATGAATGTACTGACTATGACTGGTCCAACCTAGCTATCTGGAGATGAATGCACTAACTATGACTGTGATATGTGCTTGTCCAACCTAGCTATCTGGAGATGAATGTACTGACTATGACTGGTCCACCTAGCTATCTGGAGATGAATGTACTGACTATGACTGGTCAACCTAGCTATCTGGAGATGAATGCACTGACTATGACTGGTCCACCTAGCTATCTGGAGATGAATGTACTGACTATGACTGGTCCACCTAGCTATCTGGAGATGGATGTACTGACTATGACTGGTCCACCTAGCTATCTGGAGATGAATGTACTGACTATGACTGGTCCACCTAGCTATCTGACTATGACTGGTCTACCTAGCTATCTGGAGATGAATGTACTGACTATGACTGTGATATGTGCTTGTCCAACCTAGCTATCTGGAGATGAATGCACTGACTAAGACTGGTCCACCTAGCTATCTGGAGATGAATGTACTGACTATGACTGGTCCACCTAGCTATCTGGAGATGAATGTACTGACTGTGACTGTGATATGTGCTTGTCCAACCTAGCTATCTGGAGATGAATGCACTGACTGTAAGTCGTTCTGGATAAGAGATCTGCTGAATGACTAAAATGTCAAATGTATGTTTGAAAGTGTCCTTTTCCAACACAACCTGACTATGACGTCGCAGCGGACATGGGTCTGACGTCTGTTCAACCAGCGTTGTCCTCTGGGACAGATGTGCTGATCTAGAGTTTTCTAGAGAGGCTGTGGGGCTGATGACATGACAGACAGACTGCACTCTATGGAGCGATAGAGAGGGGGGGGCGACAGACAGAGGAAGGAAGAGAGAGGGAAGAAGAAAGAGGAAGGGAGGGGCAAAGGGAGGGAGAGAGGAAGAGAGAGAGGTAGAGGGAGAGAGGGAATTGGAGAGCAGGGTGAGGTTCCTAAACCAGGGTCGTGTTCCAGCCTCCAGCCCAGGTGCTCTCTCTCTCTCCCTCTTTCTTTCATTCTTTCTTTCTTTCCCTCTCTCGCTTTCTCTCTCCCCCCTTTTTCTCACTCCAGTCTCTGTCTCTGAAAGCAGAGCGAACCTTGCCAGGGCTAGTAAACACACACAGGGCCTTTCCTCCTCAAGCATGTATGAAAATAAATCCTCTCTAGGGCAAAGTGTGTGTGTCTTCAACAATCATGGAAATTTCAATGGCCATTGGAAAGGCCACACACACACACACCGTGCTGTTATAAAAACAGTCAATTATCCCGTTGCACGTTGGGTGTCAGAGGTTGTGTTGTAGTCACATCACTGGACTGTGACCGCCTTGTTCTACATGCCTGGAAAACACTTCCAGTTTCCTGTGTCTGTAAGATAAACACCGCAGCGACATCAATCATCTATGAATAGGCTTATCACACTCTTCCAACTGAACCACTTTCCATAACTCTACTACCTGTAGGTTAGAATAGAGATACTCTGAATGATCGGCTATGAAAAGCCAACTGACATTTACTCCTGAGGTGCTGACTTGCTGAAACCTCTACAACTACTGTGATTATTATTATTTGACCCTGCTGGTCATCTATGAACATTTGAACATCTTGGCCATGTTCTGTTATAATCTCCACCCAGCACAGCCAGAAGAGGACTGGCCACCCCTCAGAGCCTGGTTCCTCTCTAGGTTTCTTCTTAGGTTCTGGCCTTTCTAGGGAGTTTTTCCTAGCCACCGTGCTTCTACTGTCACGATGGTCGTAAAAAGCGGACAAAACAGAGCGTGGTTAGAATACATTCTTCTTTATTAATGAAGAACACGAAGAACACTGAAACACTAAACAACAAAACGAATAAGACGAACGTGTATAAACACTGTGCTAACATGCAACATAACATAGACATCCAACATAGAATGCCCACTCAGATCACACCCTGACCAAACAAAACATAGAAACATACAAAGCAAACTATGGTCAGGGCGTGACAGTACCTCCCCCCCAAGGTGCGGACTCAGGCCGCAAAAACCTGAACCTATAGGGGAGGGTCTGGGTGGGCATCTGTCCGCGGTGGCGGCTCTGGCGCTGGACGTGGACCCCACACCATAGTCTTAGTCCGCTTCTGTGGCCTCCTAGGAACGGCGACCCTCGCCGCCAACCTAGGATTGGCAACCCTACAAAGGGCAGCTCAGGACTGAATGGCAGCTCCGGACTGAAGGGCAGCTCCGGACTGGCTGACGGCTCTGGCGGCTCCTGGCTGGCTGACGGCTCTGGCGGCTCCTGGCTGACTGGTGGCTCTGGCGGCTCTTGGCTGACTGGTGGCTCTGGCGGCTCCTGGCTGACTGGCGGCTCTGGCGGCTCCTGGCTGACTGGTGACTCTGGTGGCTCCTGGCTGACTCTTCACCACGTGTTGGTGTCCTTTAGTAGTGGTTTCTTTGCCAGCTATTCAACCATGAAGGCCAGATTCACACAGTCTCCTCTGAACAGTTGATGTGAACCGGTTAGTGTTCGTCTACATCGATGACAGCCTCGTCTTTTCCGGTTCAGCTCAATAACATGTCCTCTACGTCCTCCACTCCCTCCACAGTCTTTCAGCGTCTCCTGGAGAACCAGCCTTTTGTTAAAGTGGAGAAATGCGAATTTCATCGCAACCACCATCTCCTTCCTAGGACACATCATCGCTGCAGGAAATATACAGATGGATCCTGGCGAGGTGAGAGTGGTGGTGGATTGGCCTCCACCCACATTCAGAGTGCAGCTGCAATGCTTCCTGGGGTTTGCGAATTTCTACTGCCATTTCATCTGGGGTTACAGCACCCTGGCTTACCCCCTTTCAACACTCACCTCTCCGAAGGTCCTGTTCACGTGCTGAGACCGGGCGTTCTCCGACCTCAAGCATCGGTTCACTACAGCTCCTTAATCCATCCGGATCCATCCCATTAGTTCGTGGTGGAGGTCGATGCCGTGGACGTCGGAGTGGGGGCCGTCCTGTCCCAGCATTCTGCCCAGTACCAAAAGCTGCATCCATGAACTTTCCTTTTCCATCGTCTTAACACCACTGTCAGGAATTAGGACGTGGGAAAGCGAGAACCGCTTGCGGTGAAGATGGCGTTGGAGGAGTGGATGCACTGGTTAGAGGGGGCGGCACATCCATTCATAGCGTGGACTGACCACAAGAACCTGGAATATCTCTGCACCTGAACTTTAGACAAGCTCGATGGGCCCTGCTATTCACTCGGTTCAACTTTACCATCTCCTTCCGCCCGGGGTCCAAGAACGTGAAGCCTGATGCACTCTCACGACTCTACAGACCCTCTGCTACACCGTTGAACCCCGAGACCATCCTCCCTATGTAATCAACAGGTTATAACAGGGATAGGGACATCATCATGTCTGTAATCAACAGGTTATAACAGAGAGAGGGACATCATCATGTCTGTAATCAACAGGTTATAACAGAGAGAGGGACATCATCATGTCTGTAATCAACAGTTTCTAACAAAGAGAGGGACATCATCATGTCTGTAATCAACAGGTTATAACAGAGAGAGGGACATCATCATGTCTGTAATCAACAGGTTATAACAGAGAGAGGGACATCATCATGTCTGTAATCAACAGGTTAAAACAGAGAGAGGGACATCATGTCTGTAATCAACAGGTTATAACAGAGAGAGGGACATCATCATGTCTGTAATCAACAGGTTATAACAGAGAGAGACATCATCATGTCTGTAATCAACAGGTTAAAACAGAGAGAGGGACATCATCATGTCTGTAATCAACAGGTTATAACAACGAGAGAGACATCATCATGTCTGTAATCAACAGGTTATAACAGAGAGAGGGACATCATCATGTCTGTAATCAACAGGTTATAACAGAGAGAGGGACATCATCATGTCTGTAATCAACAGGTTAAAACAGAGAGAGGGACATCATGTCTGTAATCAACAGGTTATAACAGAGAGAGGGACATCATCATGTCTGTAATCAACAGGTTATAACAGAGAGAGACATCATCATGTCTGTAATCAACAGGTTAAAACAGAGAGAGGGACATCATCATGTCTGTAATCAACAGGTTATAACAACGAGAGAGACATCATCATGTCTGTAATCAACAGGTTATAACAGAGAGAGGGACATCATCATGTCTGTAATCAACAGGTTATAACAGAGAGAGGGACATCATCATGTCTTTAATCAACAGGTTATAACCATAGAGAGAGACATTATCATGTCTGTAATCAACAGGTTATAACAGAGAGAGGGACATCATCATGTCTGTAATCAACAGGTTATAACAGAGAGAGACATCTAAAGCTCTCTCTTGGTAGCAGCATTGTCCTGTTTCCAGGCCCTCCTCTTTCTCCCGTTACAAAATGGAAACTTTAATTAATTTGTCTAAGCTTAACCATGTCAATACAACCGTATATAACAACTGGAAACGATGAGCCATGAATAAATACCAGAGGCAGTAGGGTGGTGGAGGGGGGGAGGAGAGGGAGGTGGGAGGGAGGTGGGTGGTGGAGAGAGGGGAGGAGAGGGAGGGATAGGGTTGTGGTGGAGAGAGGGGAGGAGAGGGAGGGAGGTGGGAGGCAGTAGGGTGGTGGAGAGAGGGGAGGAGAGGGAGGGAGGTGGGAGGCAGTAGGGTGGTGGAGAGAGGGGAGGAGAGGGAGGGATAGGGTTGTGGTGGAGAGAGGGGAGGAGAGGGAGGGAGGTGGGAGGCAGGTGGGTGGCGGAGAGGG
Source organism: Oncorhynchus mykiss (assembly GCF_013265735.2). NCBI lineage: Eukaryota > Metazoa > Chordata > Actinopteri > Salmoniformes > Salmonidae > Oncorhynchus > Oncorhynchus mykiss. The sequence continues at coordinate 42,195,033 of NC_048578.1, forward strand.
GTGAGGAGAGGGAGGTGGGAGGCAGGTGGGTGGTGGAGAGGGGTGAGGAGTGGGAGGGTGGTGGGAGGCAGGTGGGTGGTGGAGAGGGGTGAGGAGAGGGAGGGAGGCAGGTAGGTGGTGGAGAGAGGGGAGGTGGGAGGCAGTGGGGTGGTGGAGAGATGGGAGGGGGGAGGGATGCAGGTGGGTGGTGGAGAGGGAGGGAGGCAGGTGGGTGGTGGAGAGAGGGGAGGAGGGGAGGGAGGCAGGTGGGTGGTGGAGAGGGGTGAGGAGAGGGAGGGAGGCAGGTGGGTGGTGGAGAGAGGGGAGGAGGGGAGGGAGGCAGGTGGGTGGTGGAGAGAGGGGAGGTGGGAGGCAGTGGGGTGGTGGAGAGAGGGGAGGAGGGGAGGGATGCAGGTGGGTGGTGGAGAGTGAGGGAGGCTGGTGGGTGGTGGAGAGAGGGGAGGAGGGGAGGGAGGCAGGTGGGTGGTGGAGAGTGGTGAGGAGAGGGAGGGAGGCAGGTGGGTGGTGGCGAGAGGGGAGGAGGGGAGGGAGGCAGGTGGGTGGTGGAGAGGGGTGAGGAGAGGGAGGGGAGGTGGGAGGTAGGGGTGGTGGAGAGGGGGGAGAAGGGGGACAGGAGGGTGTAGGAAAGGGGTGAAGATGGAGACGGGGGGTAGCGGAGAGGGGTGAGGAGGGAAGCAGGGGGGTGGTGGAGACAGGTGATGGGGTAAAGGGAGAGCGCGGGTGAGGGGGGAGAGAGGTGAGTAGAAAAGACTGTCATGTAGCATGGAGAGAGGAGGAAGAAAGAAAGAGGGAGGGAGAGAGGGGTCAGAGAGCGAGGGAGCGGAAGGGAGAGAGAGAGAGAAGGAGGGGGAGAGAGATGGGAGAGTGAGAGAGCGAGGGAGAGGGTGAAAGAGAGAGAGAGAGAGAGAGAGAGAGAGAGAGAGAGAGAGAAAGCAGCTGGCTGGTGTATCATTATCATCCCTGCAGGTTTACCGGCGCTTTGCTTTGTACTGCTCTCTTGATCCCAGGCTCCTTACCTGTGTTAACACACTGTTTCCATGACACACACACACACACACACACACACACACACACACACACACACACACACACACAGAGTTGAGCTGGTGAATAAACCCATTAAGTGCAGGACGTCATCTTAAACACGTCCCCTACTGAATATCATGTCCCATATTAATGTCTTCATAGCTGTCCCCTACTGAATATAATGTCTCATATTAATGTCTTCATAGCTGTCCCCTACTGAATATCATGTCCCTTATTAATGTCTTCATAGCTGTCCCCTACTGAATATCATGTCCCTTATTAATGTCTTCATAGCTGTCCCCTACTGAATATCATGTCCCATATTAATGTCTTCATACCTGTAACTGATGGTGCAGGAGGGAATCTATGGTGTACCAGGCTTGATTGATGTAGGAAATCCCTGAGAAATTAACCACTTCATCACCAGGCCTTTCTACAATACCTATTTTGCCAATTGGACAGGACCCTTTATTGCCGACAAAGATCCCCGCCGATCAAACACGACTGGTCTGCCGATGTAATCGTCCGAGTTGGTTTCAACAGGCTTTTGCGACATCGCCGAAGATCAATCTGCTGGCCACGGCCCGCTAGCTTTCTGAATCGCCGTGTCTCCAGCTAGCCTAGCGTAGTAGCGACAACCGAACGGCTCCCTGACTCACCTATTGCGGCTCATTGGACCCTATGGTTATGCCTCTCCCTAATGTCAATATGCCTTGTCTACTGCTGTTTTGGTTAGTTACTATTGTTTTATTTCACTGGTTCACTTGTATTCATGCATGTTAACATCAGAAGCCTCTCGATGTAGAGCTTAACTTCTTGGTGACTGGGGGGCAGTATTGAGTAGCTTGGATGAATAAGGTGCCAAGAGTAAATTGCCTGCTACTGAGCCATAAAAGCTAGAATATGCATATAATTAGTAGATATAAAACACTCTTGAGTTTCTAAAACTGTTTGAATGATGTCTGAGTATAACAGAACTCATATGGCAGGCAAAAACCTGAGAAAAATCCAACCAAGAAGTGGGAAATCTGAGGTTTGTAGTTTTTCAACTCATTGCCATTCCAATATACAGTGTCTGTGGGATCATTTTGCACTTTCTAATGCTTCCACTAGATGTCAACAGTCTTTAGAACCTTGTTTGATGCTTCTACTGTGAAGGGGGGCCGAATGAGAGGGGATTGAGCCAGGTATCTGTAAGGGATCTCGTCCTCCTCTTCTGAGGAGGAGAAGCGAGTAGGATCGGAGGACCAAAACGCAGCGTGGTAAGTGTCCATAATGTTTATTTTAAAACATAAACTGAACACTACGAAATACAAAACAATAAACGTGAAATGAACGGCTGACTGGCGGCTCTGGCAGCTCCTGGCTGACTGACGGCTCTGGCAGCTCCTGGCTGACTGGCGGCTCTGGCAGCTCCTGGCTGACTGACGGCTCTGGCAGCTCCTGGCTGACTGGCGGCTCTGGCAGCTCCTGGCTGACTGACGGCTCTGGCAGCTCCTGGCTGACTGGCAGCTCTGGCAGCTCCTGGCTGGCTGGCGGCCTCTGGCAGCTCCTGGCTGGCTGGCGGCACTGGCGGCTCCTGGCTGACTAACGGCTCTGGCGGCTCCTGGCTGACTGGCGGCTCTGGCGGCTCAGGACAAGACAGGATACTCTGGCGGGCTCAGGACAGACAGGAGACTCTGGCGGTTCAGGACAGACGGGAGACTCTGGCGGCTCAGGACAGACGGGAGACTCTGACTCTGCTTACTCTTCATACCACTGCCTCTCCGCTTTCGCTGCCTCCAGCTCAGCCTTGCGGCGGCGATATTCTCCAGCCTGTGCCCATGGTCCCTTGCCGTCCAGAATCTCCTCCCAAGTCCATGAGTCCTGCAATCGCCGCTGCTGCTGCCCGTTACCACGCTGCTTGGTCCTTTTGTGGTGGGTGTTTCTGTAAGGGATCTCATCCTCCTCTTCTGAGGAGGAGAAGCGAGAAGGTTCGGAGGACTAGAACGCAGCGTGGTAAGTGTCCATAATGTTTATTTTAAAACAGAAACTGAACACTATGAAATACAAAACAATAAACGTGAAATGAACAAAACTGACACGGAAGACAAACACCCACCAACCAAAAGTGAAACCCAGGCTACTTAAGTATGATTCTCAATCAGGGACAACAATTGACAGCTGCCTCTGATTGAGAACCATACTAGGCCGAACTCAAAAACCAACATAGAAAAACCAATATAAACTGCCCACCCCAACTCACGCCCTGACCATACTAAAACAAAGACAAAAACAAAGGAACTAAGGTCAGAACGTGACAGTGTCTGTCAGATTGCCACAAGCTCGTGACGCGAGGTCATGTGAAAGTTAGCTTGCGTTCCATTGCTTTTCTACAGACAAAGGAATTCTCCGGTCGGAACATTATTGAAGATTTATGATAAAAACATCCTAAAGATTGATTCTATACTTCTTTTGACATGTTTCTACGAACTGTAATATTACTTTTTGGACTTTTTGTCCAACCTTTCCGCTGGACTTGCATGCGCGTTTGAATTTGTTTACCAAACGTCCTAACAAATGGAGGTATTTGGATATAAATGATGTACTTTATGCATTCTGATGAAGATCATCAAAGGTAAGTGAATATTTATAATGCTATTTCTGACTTCTGTTGACTCCACAACATGGCGGATATCTCTTTGGCTGTTTTGGTCTCTGAGCACCGTACTCAGATTATTGCATGGTGTGCTTTTTCCATAAAGTTGTTTTGAAATATGACACAGGGGTTGCATTAAGGAGAAGTGTATCTACAGTTTCATGTATGATAGTTGTATCTTTTAGCAATGTTTATTATGAGTATTTCTGTAAATGGATGTGGCCCTCTGTCACGCCCTGGCCTTAGTATTTTGTGTTTTCTTGATTATTTTGGTCAGGCCAGGGTGTGACATGGGTGAATTATGTGGTGTGTTTTGTCTAGGGTTTTTTTGTAGATTATGGGATTGTGGTTAGTGAGGTATTCTAGGTAAGTCTATGGTTTCCTGGAGTGGTTCTCAATCAGAGGCAGGTGTTTATCATTGTCTCTGATTGGGAACCATATTCAGGCAGCCATATTCTTTAGGTATTTCATGGGTGATTGTTCCTGTCTCTGTGTTTGTTGCACCAGATAGGGCTGTTTTGGATTTTTCACGTTTCTTGTTTTTTATATTCTTCATTTTTCATCTTTCATTAAAGATGTATGAAGATAACCACGCTGCATTTTGGTCCTCCTCTCTTTCACCAGAAGAAAACCGTAACAGAATCACCCACCACAACAGGACCAAGCGGCGTGGTGACAGGCAGTGGCAGCAGGAGCAGCGAAATCAAGATTTCTGGACTTGGGAGGAAATCTTGGATGGAAAAGGACCCTGGGCACAGCCAGGAGAATACAGCCGCCCCAAAGAAGAGCTGGAGGTGGCAAAAGCGGAGAGGCGCTGGTATGAGGAGGCAGCACGGCGGCGTGGATGGAAGCCCGAGAGTCAGCCCCAAAAATGTCTTGGGGAGGGCACACAGGGAGTATGGAGAAGCCAGGTAGGAGACCTGCGCCAACTTCCTGTGCTTACCGGGGGGCTAGAGAGACCGGGCAGGCACCGTGTTATGCTGTGGAGCGCACGGTGTCTCCAGTGCGGGTGCATAGCCCGGTGCGGTACATACCAGCTCCTCATATCGGCCGGGCTAGAGTGGGCATCGAGCCAAGTGTCATGAAGCCGGCTCTACGCATCTGGTCTCCAGTGTGTCTCCCTGGGCCGGCTTACATGGCACCAGCCTTGCGCATGGTGTCCCTGGTTCACCTGCATAGCCCAGTGCGGGCTATTCCACCTCGCCGCACTGGCAGGGCGACCGGGAGCATTCAACCAGGTAAGGTTGGGCAGGCTCGGTGCTCAAGAGCTCCAGTGCGCCTGCACGGTCCGGTCTATCAGGTACCACCTCCACGCATCAGCCCTCCGGTGGCAGCTCCCCGCACTCGCCCTGAGGTGCGTGTCCTCGGCCCAGTACCACCAGTGCCAGCACCACGCACCAGGCCTACAGTGCGCCTCGCCTGTCCAGCGCTGCCAGAGTCTCCTGCCTGTCCAGCGCTGCCAGAGTCTCCCGCCTGTCATGAGCCGCCAGAGTCTCCCGCCTGTCATGAGCCGCCAGAGTCTCCCGCCTGTCATGAGCCGCCAGAGTCTCCCGTCTGTCATGAGCCGCCAGAGTCTCCCGTCTGTCATGAGCCGCCAGAGTCTCCCGTCTGTCATGAGCCGCCAGAGTCTCCCGTCTGCCATGAGCCGCCAGAGTCTCCCGTTTGTCATGAGCCGCCAGAGTCTCCCGTCTGTCATGAGCCGCCAGATTCTCCTGTCTGTCATGAGCCGCCAGAGTCTCCCGTCTGTCATGAGCCGCCAAAGTCGCCAGTCAGCATGGAGCAGCCAGAGTCGCCAGTCAGTATGGAGCAGCCAGAGTTGCCAGTCAGCATGGAGCAGCCAGAGCCGCCAGTCAGCATGGAGCAGCCAGAGCCGCGAGTCAGCCAGGATCCGCCAGAACCGCCAGTCTGCCAGGATCCGCCAGAGCCGCCAGTCTGCCAGGATCCGCCAGAGCCACCAGTCTGCCAGGATCCGTCAGAGCCGCCAGTCAGCCAGGATCCGCCAGTCAGCCAGGATCCGCCATTCAGCCAAGATCCGCCAGTCAGCCAGGATCTGCCAGAGCCGCCAGTCAGCCAGGATCTGCCAGAACCACCAGTCAGCCAGGATCTGCCAGAGCCATCAACCTGCCTGAGCTTCCTCTCAGTCCTGAGCTTCCTCTTAGTCCTGAGCTTCCTCTCAGTCCTGAGCTACTCCTCAGTCTTGAGTTACCCCTCAGTCTTGAGCTACCCCTCAGTCTTGAGCTACCCCTCAGTCTTGAGCTACCCCTCAGTCTTGAGCTACCCCTCAGTCCCGAGCTGTTCCTCAGTCCGGCGCTGCCCCTCAGTCCAGTGGGGCCCTTTGTTAAGATTAGTAGGCCAAGGTCGACGGCGAGGGTCGCCAATCTAAGGACGCTAAGGAGGTGGGCAAAGACTATGATGGAGTGGGGTCCACGTCCAGCGCCAGAGCCACCACCGTGGACAGACGCCCACCCAGACCCCTATGGGTTTAGGTCAGGCCAGGGTGTGACATGGGTGATTTATGTGGTGTGTTTTGTCTAGGGTTTTTTTGTAGGTTATGGGATTGTGGTTAGTGAAGTATTCTAGGTAAGTCTATGGTTGCCTGGAGTGGTTCTCAATCAGAGGCAGGTGTTTATCATTGTCTCTGATTGGGAACCATATTTAGGCAGTCATATTCTTTAGGTATTTGATTGTTCCTGTCTCTGTGTTTGTTGCACCAGATAGGGCTGTTTCGGTTTTTTCATGTTTCTTGTTTTGTATATTGTTAATTTTTCATATTTTATTAAAGATAACCACGCTGCATTTTGGTCCTCCTCTCTTTCACCAGAAGAAAACCGTAACACTCTCTGCAAAATCAGCGCAGGTTTTGGAACTACTGAAAAAAATGAGATTTTTGTATATAAACATGCACTTTATCAAACAAAACATACATGTATTGTGTAACATAAAGTCCTATGAGTGTCATCTGATGAAGATCATCAAAGGTAGGTGATTAATTTTATTTATATTTATGCTTTTTGTGAATCCTCTCTTTGGCTGAAAAAATGGCTGGGTTTTTCTGAGGCTTGGTGGTGACCTAACATAATCGTTTGTGGAGCTTTCGCTGTAAAGCATTTTTGAAATAATACACTGTGGCTGGATTAACGAGAATTGTATCTTTAAAATGGTGTAAAATACTTGTATTTGGCCCCCTGCAATTTCATTGGCTAGCGGAGACCTAAGTTTCCCTCACCAACTTTAAACATCAGCTATCTGAGCAGCTAACCGATCGCTGCAGCTGTACGTAGTCCATCTGTAAATAGCCCACCCAATATACCTACCTCATATTGTTTTTATTTACTTTGCTGCTCTTTTGCACACCAGTATTTCTACTTGCACATCATCATCTGCTCATCTATCACTCCAGTGTTAATCTGCTAAATTGTAATTACTTTGCTACTATGGCCTATTTATTGCCTTACCTCCTCACGCTATTTTCACACACTGTATATTTACTTTCTTTTTTTCTATTGTGTTATTGACTGTACACTTGTTTATTCCATGTGTAACTCTGTGTTGTTGTTTGTGTCGCACTGCTTTGCTTTATCTTGGCCAGGTCGCAGATGAAAATGAGAACTTGTTCTCAACTAGCCTACCTGGTTAAATAAAGGTGAAATAAATAATGATTTAACAAAATTACCTGAAGATTATTATCTTTTCCGTTTTGGCTTCAGACTGAACTCAGTTTTGTGTTGGATGGTATTTCAAGGTTTGTGTTTCTTCTGTAGGTTTTGGTTTGTTCGTTTTTTCTTTTTAAATCCTTGGTAGTAAAATCAAGCTTTTAGGTATAGAATTTTGATTTGGTTTGAAGGTTTTGATGTAGAGGGTAGTATCCCGTATAAGACCATTTATCCAACTATAATTCATTTTTTTCAGAAGAACTCAGGAGCCCATGAGCTTATGATCTCTCTCTCTCCCTTTCTCTTTTTCTCTCTCTGTCTCTGTCTCTTTCTCTCTCTGTCTCTCTCTCCCTTTCTCTTTTTCTCTCTCTGTCTCTGTCTCTTTCTCTCTCTCCCCCTTTCTATTTTTCTCTCTCTGTCTCTGTCTCTTTCTCTCTCTGTCTCTTTCTGTCTCTGACTCTTTCTCTGTCTCTGTCTCTTTCTCTCTCTCTGTCTCTTTCTGTCTCTGACTCTTTCTCTGTCTCTTTCTGTCTGTGACTCTTTCTCTCTCTGTCTCTGACTCTTTCTCTCTCTGTCTCTGACTCTTTCTCTCTCTGTCTCTGACTCTTTCTCTCTCTGTCTATTTCTGTCTCTGACTCTTTCTCTCTCTGTCTCTTTCTGTCTCTGACTCTTTCTCTGTCTCTTTCTGTCTGTGACTCTTTCTCTGTCTCTTTCTGTCTGTGACTCTTTCTCTGTCTCTCTCTGTCTCTGACTCTTTCTGTCTCTGACTCTTTCTCTCTCTGTCTCTTTCTGTCTCTGACTCTTTCTCTCTATGTCTCTCTCTGTCTCTGACTCTCTCTGTCTCTGACTCTTTCTCTCTCTGTCTCTTTCTGTCTCTGACTCTTTCTCTCTCTGTCTCTTTCTGTCTCTGACTCTTTCTCTGTCTCTTTCTGTCTGTGACTCTTTCTCTGTCTCTTTCTGTCTGTGACTCTTTCTCTGTCTCTCTCTGTCTCTGACTCTTTCTGTCTCTGACTCTTTCTCTCTCTGTCTCTCTCTGTCTCTGACTCTCTCTGTCTCTGACTCTTTCTGTCTCTGTCTCTTTCTCTCTGTGTCTCTTTCTCTCTGTGTCTCTTTCTCTCTGTCTCTTTCTCTCTCTGTCGCTTTCTGTCTCTGACTCTTTCTCTCTCTCTGTCTCTCTCTCTCCCTTTCTCTTTTTCTCTGTCTCTGTCTCTCTGTCTCTTTCTGTCTCTGTCTCTGTCTCTGTCTCTCCCTTTCTCTTTTTCTCTCTCTGTCTCTTTCTCTCTCTGTCTCTGTCTCTGACTATTTCTCTCCTCCAGAAAGTAGATTTGGAAGTTGTTAGTCACTTATGGCTGATTTGGGAATAGAGAGAGAGAGGTAGGCCTCATTGGCTTCTGATAAAGCAGCTCTGCTGACGCACTGATGAGACAACCACCTCCTTCCTCCGACGTGGAGGAGAGACCTGGTCCACCAGGAAGGGACAGACAGAGATAGATGCCGGCCGGTCACTGACCCAAAGAAACCCAGTGACTTATTGGTCCTCTTCTCCCTCAGTACTACACACACACACACACACACACACACACACACACACACACACACACACACACACACACACACACACACACATCACTGCACTCTATACTCCTCTGTAAACTGGTCATCTCTGTATACCCGTCGCAAGACCCACTGGTTTATGCTTATTTATAAAACCCTTTTAGGCCTCACTCCCCCCTGAGATATCTACTGCAGCCCTCATCCTCCACATACAACACCCATTCACTCCTCCCTGTCTGAGATATCTACTGCAGCCCTCATCCTCCACATACAACACTCGTTCTGCCAGTCACATTCTGTTAAAGGTCCCCAAAGCACACACATCCCTGGGTCGCTCCTCTTTTATGTTCGCTGCAGCTAGTGACTGGAACGAGCTGCAACCAACACTCAAACTGGATGGTTTTATCTCAATCTCTCCATTCAAAGACTCAATCATGGACACTTACTGACAGTTGTTGCAGCTTTGCATGTTGTCTCTACCTTCTTGCCCTTTGTGCTGTTGTCTGTGCCCAATAAAGTACCATGTTTTGTGCTGCTACCACGTTGTGTTGCTACCTTGCTATTTTGTTGTCTTAGGTCTGTCTTTATGTAGTGTAGTGGTGTCTCTCTTGTCTTGATGTGTGTTGTTTCCTATATATATATGTATATATATATTTTTTTTTTATCCCAGGCCCCGTCCCCGCAGGAGGCCTTTTGCCTTTTGGTACACCATCATTGTAAATAAGAATTTGTTCTTAACTGACTTGCCTAGTTAAATAAAGGTTAAATGAAATTAAATAATAAAGCACTTAATAATTAACTAGGTCTTTCCTTGCAGCACTGGACCACACGACTGGACAATAATCATGATTAGACAAAGCTAGAACTTGCTTTCTGTGTTGTCAAAAAATGTGTGGTGTCAAAAAAGCAGAGTATCTCTTTATTATGGCCAGACCTCTTCCCATCTTTACAGCCATTGAATCATCATGTTTTGACCATGACAGTATACAATCTAAAATTACTTGGTAAAGCCAAGTAATTTAGTCTTCTCAACTTGTTCAACAGCCACAGCATTCATTACCAGATTCAGCTGAGTTCTAGAACTTAGGGAATGATTTGTACCAAATACAATGCTCTTCGTTTTAGAGATGTTCAAGACCAGTTTATTACCTGCCAACCATTCTAAATCAGACTGCAACTCTGTGTTAGGGGTTTCAGTGACTTCATTAGCTGTGGTTGCTGATGCGTATATGGTTGAATCATCAGCATTCATGGACACACATGCTTTGTTTAATGCCAGGGGCAGGCCATTGGTAAAAAATCGAAAAGAGTAGAGGGCCTAGAGAGCTGCCCTGCTGTACACCACACTTTATAAGTTTGACATTAGAGAAGCTCCCAGTAAAGAAAACGCTTTGAGTTCTATTAGATAGATACCTATGAATCCACAATATTGCCAATAAGGTTATGGTCAATAATATTAAAGGCTGCACTGAAATATAACAGTACAGCTCCCACAATCTTCTTATTATCAATTTATTTCAACCAGTTGTGTCAGTGCGGTACATGTTGAGTCCTCTTCTCTATAAGCATGCTGAAAGTCTGTTGTTAATTTGTTAACAGAGAAATAGCATTGTATTTGGTCAAATACAATTCTTTCCAACAGCTTGCTAATAACTGGCAGCAAACTGATAGGTCTGCTGTTAGAACTAGTAAAGGCTGCTTTACCACTCTTGGGTAGCCGAATGACTTTGGCTTCCCTCCAGGCTTGAGGACAAATACTTCCCTACAGGCCTGAGGACAAAGACTTTCCTCTAGGCTCAAGATTAAAGATATCACAGATTGGAGTGGTTATAGAATCAGATACCATCCTCAGTAGCTTTCCATCTAAGTTGTCAATGTCAGGAGGTTTGTCATTATTGATCGATAACAGTAATTGTTCCACCTCTCCCACAATAACTTTACAACATTCAAACTAACAATGCTTTTCTTTCAATATTATTAGTTTGTTTGTTTCATGAATACAACTGTTCATTTTTGGCAAAGTTTGCCCACTTTTCCAATTAAATAATCAGAAAAAGAATTGCCAACGTCAAAAGGTGTTGTGATGAATACTTTTTTAAATTACCTTTATTTAACTAGGCAAGTCACTTGATTAAGAACAAATTCTTATGTTCAATGACAGCCTAGGAACAGTGGGTTAACTGCCTTGTTCAGGGGCAGAAAGACAGATTTGTACCATGTCAGCTCGGGGATTTGATCTTGCAACCTTCTGGTTATTAGTCCAACGCTCTAACCACTAGGCTACCCTGCCACCCCAATAAGCTAGCTGATTCGATGAATTGTGTCTTTCTGCCCACAACTTAATTTAAAGTACCCCAAAGTTTTTTTCCATCATTCTTTATATCATTCTTTATATCATTGATCTTGGCTTCATATTACAGTTTCTTCTTTTTGTTGGTTTTAGTCACATCATTTCTCAGTTTGCAGTTAGTCAGCCAGTCAGATGTGCAGCCAGACTTATCAGCCACTTCCTTTTGCCCCCATCTCTTTCAACCATACAGTTTTTCAATTCCTCATCAATCCATGGAGCCTTAACAGTTCTAACAGTCAGTTTCTTAAAAGGTTCATGTTTATCAATCATTGGAAGAAACAATTTCATAAATTCATCAAGTGCAGCATCTGGATGCTCCTCATTAATCATATCAGACCAACAAACATTTTTAACATCATCCACATAAGACTCACAGCAAAATCTATTGAATGGTGTCTTATACACTATTTTAGGCCCAGCTGTTGGAACTTTGTCTTTCCTGTATATAGCCACTACATTGTAATCACTGCATCCAATGGGTTCGGATACAGCTTTAGAACAAAGTTCTGCAGTATTAGTAAAAATGTGATCGATACATGTGGATGATCTTGTTCCTGTAGTGTTTGTAAACACCCTGGTAGGTTGATTAATAACCTGAACCAGATTACAGACACTGGTTACAGTGAGAAGCTTCTTCTTGAGTGGACAGCTTGATGAAAACCAGTCAATTTTCAGGTCCCCAAGAAAGTAGACCTCTCTGTTTACATCACATACACTATCAAGCATTTCACAGATATTATTTAGATACTGACTGATGGCCTATAGCAACACCCCAAAAGAAAAGGCTTTAGATGTGCCAAGTAAACCTGCAACCACAACACTTCAACAACACTTGACATAAGATCTTCTCTAAGCATTACAGGGATATGGCTCTGAATATATACAGCAACACCTCCCCCATGAGCATTCCTGTCTCTTCTATAGATGTTATATCCTTGTATTGCTACTGCTGTAGCATCAAATGAATTATCTAAGTGAGTCTCAGAAATGGCTAATATATGAATGTTAGCAATTTATTGATTTCATGAACCTTATTTCTAAGGCTACATATATTATATGGGCTATTTTCAGCCCTTTCCAGGGTACCTTACCAGAGATAGACATAATATAGACAAAAATATACATTCAGCAGTCCATTAACTTCTTTGGCATTCTGGTTTTTGGTCGGACTTTCGGACGGCTGACCTGCCCAAAATAAACTGCCTGTTACTCAGGCCCAGAAGCTAGGATATGCATATACTGGTAGCATTGGATAGAAAACACTCTGAAGTTTCAAAAACTATTAAAATAATGTTTGTGAGTATAACATAACTGATATGGCATGCGAAAACCCGAGGAAAATCCATCCAGGAAGTGGGATTTCCATTGAATGCCTACTGACTATGAAATTGGCTATGGCCCAGATTGCAGTTCCTATGGCTTCCACTAGATGCCAACAGTGTTTAGACATTTTTTCAGGCTTGTTTTCTGAAAAAACGACGAAGAAAAATACCTTTTGGTTAGGGGACTGGGGAAGCATGCAGTACTGGTTTGCGCTCGAGACTGTGCACGCCCTTCGTTTTTTTTTCTTTTCTATTGAATACGCTATTGTCTGGTTGAAATATGATCGATTATTTAGATAGTTGACACCCTGAGGATTAGTTATAAACATCGTTTGACATGTTTTGACGAACGTTACCGGTACTATTAGGATGTATTCGTCTGCATGTTTTTACTGTCTTTGAGCCAGTGGATTACTGAACAAAACGCGCCAACAAAACAGAGTTTTTGGGATATAAAGAGGGACTTGATCAAACATAAGGACCATTTGTTATGTAGCTGGGACCCTTGTGATTGCAACCAGATGAAGATCTTCAAAGGCAAGTGATTTATTTTATTGCTTTTTCTGACTTTTGTTCTCTGCTTGGTTGGAAAATGTTTGTATGCTTTTGTGTGCGGGGCACTGTCCTCAGATAATCGCATGCTATGCTTTCGCCATAAAGTATTTTTGAAATCTGACAAAGCGGCTGGATTAACAAGAAGTTGATATTTTAACCAATGTATAACACTTGTATTTTCATGAATGATTATTATTACTATAATTTGAATTTGGCGCTCTGCAATTTCACCGGATGTTGTTGGGGTGGGTCGCTACCGGGACGTCTTATCAATTGATGTGTTGTGCTGTGGGGTTGAAGCTACGAACCCATAGGCTTGGCTCTCTCATCCCTTCCAGGCTTCTGGGAGGGAGGGTGGCCAATGAGCCTGTCATAGCGGGTGCAAGCAATGTCCCCACTCACTCTTCCAGCTTTCAAAATTAAACAGTCCAACAGTCCAACAGTCCAACAGAAAAACCGTCCAACAGACAAACAGTCCAACAGACAAACAGTCCAACAGTCCAACAGTCCAAAAGACAAACAGTCCAACAGTCCAACAGTCCAACAGACAAACAGTCCAAAGAACAAACAGATAAACAGTCCACCAGTCCAACAGACAAACAGTCCAACAAACAAACAGTCCAACAGACAAACAATCCAACAGTCCAACAGACAAACAAACAGTTCAACAGTCCAACAGACAAACAGTCCAACAAACAGATAAACAGTCCAACAGTAAAACAGTCCAACAGACAAACAGTCCAACAGTCCAACAGTCCAACAGTCCAACAGACAAACAGTCCAACAGTCAAAGAGTCCAACAGACAAACAAACAGTCCAACAGTCCAACAGACAAACAGTCCAACGAACAAACAGATAAACAGTCCAACAGACAAACAGTCCAACAAACAAACAGATAAACAGTCCAACAGTAAAACAGTCCAACAGACAAACAGTCCAACAGTCCAACAGTCCAACAGTCCAACAGACAAACGTCCAACAGTCCAACAAACAAACAGTCCAACAGTCCAACAGACAAACAAACAGACCAACAGTCCAATAGACAAACAAACAGTCCAACAGACCAACAGACCAACAGACAAACAGTCCAACAGTCCAACAGTCCAACAGTCCAACAGACAAACGTCCAACAGTCCAACAAACAAACAGTCCAACAGTCCAACAGACAAACAAACAGACCAACAGTCCAATAGACAAACAAACAGTCCAACAGACCAACAGACCAACAGACAAACAGTCCACCAGTCCAACACTCCAACAGACCAACAGTCCAACAGACAAACAGTCCAACAGTCCAACAGTCCAACGGTCCAACGGTCCAACAGATGTATTGCGAAATGTAATGTATTGACTCTCCTGCCATTTGAAATGTATCGACTCTCTAGATAATATACTGCTAATTGTCTTCACTCTGTCTAGATAACTTACTGCAATATGAATTGTCTTCACTCTGTCTAGATAACTTACTGCAATATGAATTGTCTTCACTCTGTCTAGATAACTTACTGCAATATGAATTGTCTTCACTCTGTCTAGATAACTTACTGCAATATGAATTGTCTTCACTCTGTCTAGATAACTTACTGCAATATGAATTGTCTTCACTCTGTCTAGATAACTTACTGCAATATGAATTGTCTTCACTCTGTCTAGATAACTTACTGCAATATGAATTGTCTTCACTCTGTCTAGATAACTTACTGCAATATGAATTGTCTTCACTCTGTCTAGATAACTTACTGCAATATGAATTGTCTTCACTCTGTCTAGATAACTTACTGCAATATGAATTGTCTTCACTCTGTCTAGATAACTTACTGCAATATGAATTGTCTTCACTCTGTCTAGATAACTTACTGCAATATGAATTGTCTTCACTCTGTCTAGATAACTTACTGCAATATGAATTGTCTTCACTCTGTCTAGATAACTTACTGCAATATGAATTGTCTTCACTCTGTCTAGATAACTTACTGCAATATGAATTGTCTTCACTCTGTCTAGATAACTTACTGCAATATGAATTGTCTTCACTCTGTCTAGATAACTTACTGCAATATGAATTGTCTTCACTCTGTCTAGATAACTTACTGCAATATGAATTGTCTTCACTCTGTCTAGATAACTTACTGCAATATGAATTGTCTTCACTCTGTCTAGATAACTTACTGCAATATGACTTGTCTTCACTCTGTCTAGATAACTTACTGCAATATGAATTGTCTTCACTCTGTCTAGATAACTTACTGCAATATGAATTGTCTTCACTCTGTCTAGATAACTTACTGCAATATGAATTGTCTTCACTCTGTCTAGATAACTTACTGCAATATGACTTGTCTTCACTCTGTCTAGATAACTTACTGCAATATGAATTGTCTTCACTCTGTCTAGATAACTTACTGCAATATGAATTGTCTTCACTCTGTCTAGATAACTTACTGCAATAAGAAATGTCTTCACTCTGTCTAGATAACTTACTGCAATATGAATTGTCTTCACTCTGTCTAGATAACTTACTGCAATATGAATTGTCTTCACTCTGTCTAGATAACTTACTGCAATATGAATTGTCTTCACTCTGTCTAGATAACTTACTGCAATATGAATTGTCTTCACTCTGTCTAGATAACTTACTGCAATATGAATTGTCTTCACTCTGTCTAGATAACTTACTGCAATATGAATTGTCTTCACTCTGTCTAGATAACTTACTGCAATATGAATTGTCTTCACTCTGTCTAGATAACTTACTGCAATATGAATTGTCTTCACTCTGTCTAGATAACTTACTGCAATATGAATTGTCTTCACTCTGTCTAGATAACTTACTGCAATATGAATTGTCTTCACTCTGTCTAGATAACTTACTGCAATATGAATTGTCTTCACTCTGTTTAGATAACTTACTGCAATATGAATTGTCTTCACTCTGTCTAGATAACTTACTGCAATATGAATTGTCTTCACTCTGTCTAGATAACTTACTGCAATATGAAATGTCTTCACTCTGTCTAGATAACTTACTGCAATATGAAATGTCTTCACTCTGTCTAGATAACTTACTGCAATATGAAATGTCTTCACTCTGTCTAGATAACTTACTGCAATATGAAATGTCTTCACTCTGTCTAGATAACTTACTGCAATATGAAATGTCTTCACTCTGTCTAGATAACTTACTGCAATATGAAATGTCTTCACTCTGTCTAGATAACTTACTGCAATATGAAATGTCTTCACTCTGTCTAGATAACTTACTGCAATATGAAATGTCTTCACTCTGTCTAGATAACTTACTGCAATATGAATTGTCTTCACTCTGTCTAGATAACTTACTGCAATATGAATTGTCTTCACTCTGTCTAGATAACTTACTGCAATATGAATTGTCTTCACTCTGTCTAGATAACTTACTGCAATATGAATTGTCTTCACTCTGTCTAGATAACTTACTGCAATATGAATTGTCTTCACTCTGTCTAGATAACTTACTGCAATATGAAATGTCTTCACTCTGTCTAGATAACTTACTGCAATATGAATTGTCTTCACTCTGTCTAGATAACTTACTGCAATATGAATTGTCTTCACTCTGTCTAGATAACTTACTGCAATATGAATTGTCTTCACTCTGTCTAGATAACTTACTGCAATATGAATTGTCTTCACTCTGTCTAGATAACTTACTGCAATATGAATTGTCTTCACTCTGTCTAGATAACTTACTGCAATATGAATTGTCTTCACTCTGTCTAGATAACTTACTGCAATATGAAATGTCTTCACTCTGTCTAGATAACTTACTGCAATATGAATTGTCTTCACTCTGTCTAGATAACTTACTGCAATATGAATTGTCTTCACTCTGTCTAGATAACTTACTGCAATATGAATTGTCTTCACTCTGTCTAGATAACTTACTGCAATATGAATTGTCTTCACTCTGTCTAGATAACTTACTGCAATATGAATTGTCTTCACTCTGTCTAGATAACTTACTGCAATATGAATTGTCTTCACTCTGTCTAGATAACTTACTGCAATATGAATTGTCTTCACTCTGTCTAGATAACTTACTGCAATATGAATTGTCTTCACTCTGTCTAGATAACTTACTGCAATATGAATTGTCTTCACTCTGTCTAGATAACTTACTGCAATATGAATTGTCTTCACTCTGTCTAGATAACTTACTGCAATATGAATTGTCTTCACTCTGTCTAGATAACTTACTGCAATATGAATTGTCTTCACTCTGTCTAGATAACTTACTGCAATATGAATTGTCTTCACTCTGTCTAGATAACTTACTGCAATATGAATTGTCTTCACTCTGTCTAGATAACTTACTGCAATATGAATTGTCTTCACTCTGTCTAGATAACTTACTGCAATATGAATTGTCTTCACTCTGTCTAGATAACTTACTGCAATATGAATTGTCTTCACTCTGTCTAGATAACTTACTGCAATATGAATTGTCTTCACTCTGTCTAGATAACTTACTGCAATATGAAATATATTGACTCTGTCTGCAAAATATACGGCAATATGAAATATAGGAATCGAGCCCACTCCCCCTGCCAGTCCTGGGAGTGACTCAATGAATTCTGGGAGTACTCCGCCAGGGGAAGGAATCGAGCCCACTCCCCCTGCCAGTCCTGGGATTGATGGAATGAATTCTGGGAGTACTCCGCCAGGGGAAGGAATCGAGCCCACTCCCCCTGCCAGTCCTGGGAGTGACGCAATGAATTCTGGGAGTACTCCGCCAGGGGAAGGAATCGAGCCCACTCCCCCTGCCAGTCCTGGGAGTGACTCCTCAGTTACCTCCCCAGCTTCTGGTTCATCCTCTCCACCTGCCTGTTAGACTGAAGCCGGTACCCGGAAGTGAGGCTGACCGTGACCCCCAGCTTCTCCATGAAGGCTCTCCATACCCGTGACGTGAATTGGGGTCCCAGCTGTCTCCGGCGATGTCGCTCTGCCGCGGAGAGGTGTGTGAGGCGATCTCCATAGGTGTCACACCCTGATCTGTTTCACCTGTCTTTGTGCTTGTCTCCACCCCCCTCCAGGTGTCACACCCTGATCTGTTTCACCTGTCTTTGTGATTGTCTCCACCCCCCTCCAGGTGTCACACCCTGACCTGTTTCACTGGTCTTTGTGCTTGTCTCCAACGCCCTCCAGGTGTCACACCCTGATCTGTTTCACCTGTCTCCACCCCCATCCAGGTGTCACACCCTGATCTGTTTCACCTGTCTCCACCCCCCTCCAGGTGTCACACCCTGATCTGTTTCACCTGTCTCCACCCCCCTCCAGGTGTCACACCCTGATCTGTTTCACCAGTCTTTGTGCTTGTCTCCACCCCCCTCCAGGTGTCACACCCTGATCTGTTTCACCTGTCTCCACCCCCCTCCAGGTGTCACACCCTGATCTGTTTCACCAGTCTTTGTGCTTGTCTCCACCCCCCTCCAGGTGTCACACCCTGATCTGTTTCACCTGTCTCCACCCCCCTCCAGGTGTCACACCCTGATCTGTTTCACCTGTCTCCACCCCCCTCCAGGTGTCACACCCTGACCTGTTTCACTGGTCTTTGTGCTTGTCTCCACCCCCCTCCAGGTGTCACACCCTGATCTGTTTCACCTGTCTTTGTGATTGTCTCCACCCCCCTCCAGGTGTCTCCCATCTTCCCCATTATCCCCAGTGTATTTATACCTGTGTTCTCTGTTTGTCTGTTGCCAGTTAGTTTTGTTCATCAAGCCTACCAGTGTTTTCCTCCTTGCTCCTGTCTGTTTCTAGGCCCTGTTTTCTAGTTTTCCTGGTTTTGACATTCTGCCTGCCCTGACCCTGAGCTTGCTGTTCTGTACCTTGTCACGCCACCCTGGATTATTGACCTCTGCCTGCCCTGTATATAGTATGGTATTAACTGACCCTGTATATAGTATGGTATTAACTGACCCTGTATATAGTATGGTATTAACTGACCCTGTATATAGTATGGTATTAACTGACCCTGTATATAGTATGGTATTAACTGACCCTGTATATAGTATGGTATTAACTGACCCCATATATAGTATGGTATTAACTGACCTTATATATAGTATGGTATTAACTTAGTATTAACTGACCCTGTGTA